>NW_012267278.1:4491964-4513976 GCF_000151885.1 Dipodomys ordii | reverse complement strand
GGTATTTTATTTTTTGAGGGGCTATTACAAATGGAGTTGCTTTCCTAATTTCAGCCACACTTTTCTCATTGTTGGCATACAGAAAAGCCATTGATTTTGGGGGGTTAATTTTATACCCTGCTAACAGCAAAGTATCTTAAACTCCCTAACACTTAACCATTTATAAATTATTTGTTCTTGAAAATAATAGGACACAATACATGTTTATATGTACAAAAAAGTGTGAGATTTTCAAATATATTACCATCTTCAAAAACCCGTGTAAGCTGGGTGCTGGTGGCTCATGTCTGTAATCCTAGCTACTCAGGAGGCTGAGATCTGAGGATCACTGTTCAAAGCCAGCCCAAAAAGGAAAGTCCATGAGACTCTTATCTCTAATAAATCTCCAGAAAACCAGAAGTGGCGCTGTGGTTCAAGTGGTAGAGTGCTTACCTTGAGCTGAAAAGTTCAAGGACAGCACCCAGGCCCAGAGTTCAAGCCCCACGACTGACTAAAAACCACCACCACCAAAAAAACAAAACAAAAGAGTGAGTGCTGAACTCCAGAATACTGTGGTTTTGAATTAATAGCCAAATCTTCATGGGTATGAAATTCCTTTAATATGTTTTTTCTACTTAGGAAGATTAAAAAAAATAGAGTCTATATACCTACATGCATTTCAAGTTGGGAGTAATTTAAAGTTATAATAAAAGAATCAATTGAGTATTTCAAAAGTATACTAAAAATCAGTGGCACTTGAAATTGTCCAGGAAATGAACAAAAGAGGCAAAAATGGATTTTAATAGCTTTGGCAGTTAATCATGTTCCTCCTCTAGTAGAAAACTTTATCCTATTTATTTTACAGACTTTTGGATTCTTTTCATAACAGTTGTGAATCTTAATATCACTTTTTAAATGTGTTTCCAACTCTTAATTTAGGAAAATTTAGGATGTCAAATTAACTACCTACAATGATTGTGTGTGTGTGTGTATGTGTATGTGTGTGTGTGTGTGTGTGTGTGTGTGTGTGTGTGTACTTGAACCCACTTGGCCTTCTAGATTTATCCACATGCAGGGCTCTAGTTGGCTTCCTGGCTTTTGACTTCTCAACCACACTACAAAGACTGTCAATGTACTAATTACCATAATGAATACTGTCACACATAAGGAAGTGCTTAGGAGAGGGAAACGGTGGCAGGAACAGGCAGCAGAGACTTCCTAGTCCTGGGAAAATAAGTATGAAAACTGTAGGAAGAAATCTCCCCTCGACTCACTACTTCAAGTTAAAAGATACCCAACCAAGCCAGGTGCTACGGCTCATACCTGTAATCCTTGCTACTTAGAAGGCTGAGACCAAAGGATCACAATTCAAAGCCAGCTAGAGCAGGAAAGTCCAGGTGAATCTTATCTCCGATTAATCACCAAAAAGCTGAAGTGGAGCTGTAGCTCAAATGGGGCCAGCCCTGAGCAAAAAAGCTAAGGGACAGACCCCTAACCACAAGCTTAAGGCTCTAATACCAGCAAGGAGGGGTAGAGGGGGGAAGTACCAAACAAATGAGGGAAAGGAGGCAGACTGCCTGGACACATCCTGGCCTCTGCTGCACAGATTCTATAGGGTGAGAACTTGAGCAGGGGAATCAGGAGAGACAATAAACATTCACCCAGTGTACCAGCAGAAAAAAGATACCAAACAAATGAGGCACCAGAAATGCATCTTGCATGTTACTACATGTACAACACATAATAATTTTGTAAGTGAATGTTTCTTAATTAACAAGTGAGTATATAAAAATGGCTTTTGTGATACATGGCATGTATTAAGATTTAGGATTGTCTTTGTTTAAAACAAACCAACAAAAAAAGCAATCTTTTTTCAGAATTAAGTAGATGTGAATGAGGTTCATGGAACTGAATGAGGTTCCCAATGTAGGATTTAGCTAGAGAAGGGCTGGGCGGGCGCTTGCTTTCCGCCTTGGTCCTTTCTATGGCTACAGCACATGCTTCTACAATCTTCATTCTAGAGCGCCCTCTGCTGGAAGAGGGCCTTAGCATGTCTGATTTCCTTTTCTAGATAATTGTTTCCTCCTCTAAATAGTCCAACTGATTTTAAAATAAGTTTATTATTTTTGTTTTTTAAAAGTCATGTTCAGAAAGACAAACAGCTCATGTTTTCTCTCATGTGGCAGCCAGATCTAAAATACAACTATGTGCAATGACATATACAGGGCTCAATGCATTTACAGACAAAAAGGAAGATATATTTAGGAAAGGAATCCAAAAGGGTAACTCCACAGAATTACTGAAATACAGGAATGGAGGAGGAAGGGTAAACGAATATAGTTATGTATTCAATATACACCATGCAAATACTGAATTAGTAACTTGAGAGTAAGGATGGGAGGAGAAAAATGGGGAAGAATGAAGAGATGCCACTGATCAAGAAGCTCTGTACTTATGGAATTGTAACCACTTTGAACAACTAGTTGGTAATAAAAAAAAATTACAGTAACTCAGACACCAGTGGCTCACACCTGTAATCCTAACTACTCAGGAGGCTGAGATCTGAGGTTCATGGTTCAAAGCCAGCCTGGGCAGGAAAGTCTGAGACTCTTCTCTCCTATTAACCACCAGAAAACTGGAAGTGAAGCTGTAGGCTCAAGTGATAGAGTGCTAGCCTTGAGCTGAATCGCTCAGGGACAGTGCCCTGACCAAGTTCAAGCTCCCAACTGATCGACCAACAGACACAGACAGACACACACACACTACAATAAATGTATATAATTAATAAAATTTAAAAGCACCATAATTTCTATTCTATAATCCTGTCCTTCAACTAAACCCTCAGTGCAGTCATCCAGAGCTCATGACTCATGTTAGGGAACACAATACACAGGTCTCCGGAACTGAGGGTATCTTTTGCTATTAGGCCATAGTGAGGTGCTATCCAGATACCCATAACTGTAGGCAGCTAAAATAGATGAACAGAGAGAGAGAGAGAGAGAGAGAGAACAAGAGAGAGAGAGAGAACAAGAAAGAGAGAGAGAGAACAAGAGAGAGAGAGAGAGCACGCGCAAGAGAGAACCTGTGTCTGGGTGGAAGTTTAATAATCTTTAATTATCCTACTATTCAAGTGTTCAGAAAGCTGTGGACTCTGCCTGGTAGAAGGTGTCCATCCCGGGGAGACACAGGCTGGCATGACTGAAGGCATCAATGGAACAACTATCAGTGCTTCCTGCCTGCAATTTGCTGAACTTTCTCTGCTCAGGGTGAGAAAGACCAGTCCATGCAGGAAGGCGGAGGAGGTATCTGGACAGAAAGGAAGGTGAGTCACATCAAAGATATAAAGAGAACTTTTCATCCAGCAGACAAAGTGAACTTGGACTGCAGCAGCTAAAGGGGGAGGAGTACGGGAGAGCTCCACACCCACGCAGCTGTTGCCCCAACCACCCCAAGGCACGCGAGTCCCTCTCAGTGCCCCCACAAGCTACAATGCGCCCCCACTCCCGGTTCCCAATCCCCCTACCAGACAGCTTTCTATCCAGGCCTCACAACATCCCTCCAGCCACACCCCACATAGCTCATCCCCAGTAACTCTATGGCTTCAAGACTGTGAGATGCTGCGATGAATGTTCCCATTCACAGACTTTCAAAGCTCAAAAAAATCCAACAGAGGAAACCAAGGAAGAGAGACTTGGAGAGATGAAAGGACTCACCCCAGGCCACCCAGATGGGACCAGAATTTAAAAAAACCCTCTTTCTTTCTCTAGTACACTGGCTTTTCAGTCACAGAGATTGCTAGATGCATTTAACAAAATAATGGGTCCCATAACCACCCCTCAAATAAATACTCTAAAAACAAAAGCAACACGACAGTACAGGCCTCTGTTGCATGGTTGTAGAGGACACTTCTGTAGTTCTCTGAGATGCAGGTCACTAAGAAACGGCTGTTTGGAAACTGCTTCCTGCATGTCTCATGATGCCCTGACTACTGAGCTACACGCAGCTGCTGCTGGCTCAGACAGTCCTCCAGCATACCAGCTTCTGGGACTCCCTTGGTTTTCCCATACTACGTTGAGGGGCACAAGAAACTCCTGCTTCACCAGAGATTTTTCTAAATGGGAGACTAGGAACTGAGGCATAGGCCCGAGACTTCTGAAAACTGCATTCCTGCAGTGCTATGGTATTCCTGATTCAACGCTCCTCTGTGCAGCAAGATGGTCTTCTGCATACGCACATGACAGGGCATGGTGGAAAGGTGCCCTCTTCCAGGCAGTCAAGATAGGCCCAACGAACCCTGCAACCATGGTGCTGACTGGTTGTAAGACCTCCCATGTGGCTGGAGTAAAGAAATCAACCTATAGCCACTGGGTGTTTACTAAGCACACTCGTCTCCTTAGTGACTTCATCCATATAATTCACTAATGAGGACACTGAGCTCACATCAAGTTTTTTGGACTCATTTTGTATATCCCTTATTTACTTCTATCCCACTTTATTTCTGTGCCATACAGATGCAGCCCTGCATTTACTGACATTCTTTAAGGAGTCACTGCAGCTATTTTTGTATGGCTTTTCTGCTGAACTAGAAGATACCAGCACTTTGGGACTTAAAATATACTGCAGGCAGCTCCAACCACAGACTTCATGTTAATACCCTGTATCTTGTCTATGCATGGAGCAATCACCTCTCCCTCAAAGTTGTGGTCAACATTTTATTAGACCAGTGATACCTAGTAAACCTCCACTGGAAGAACAGTGTAAGCATGACCTGAATTTTCTTTTTATTAGTCTAGCTAGTAAAACTATATATATATGTGAGTGTATATATAATATATATTATACATATATTATATATTATATATACACTCACATATACACATCCATACATGTAAATCTATACATATACTATAGACAAATATATAGTTACATGCATTAAATATATATACCATATTTATCCTACCTGTATGCTCTTAGCAATAATAGTGCAAAGAAAAAAGCTAAAGTAAAAAGAGCTGAGGAGATGACTCCAGAAGTAAGGTGCTTGTGTGACAAATGCATGGCCTTGAGTTAAAATCCCAGCACTGCCAACAACAAAAACCCTCTGAGGAGCAAAGAACAAAAGCCCCCTGAGGAACAAGGAAGATACGGCACTTATAAAACAGAAAAATGCCTAATGCTACTTACAAATGGGAAAGGAAGTTAATATAGACAAAAAAAATACAACTGAATAAAAAGGGATTCTTCTTTCTCTGTCATGTTAAGTAGATGTTTTCACTTTTATGTATAAGGAAAATTTTTAGAAAGCCATTTTACTCACCTTTGAGTAGGATTCTGAGTTAGAAATGTGCATGCTTTTATTCTATATTATTATCTACTTATTTTTTAACCATAAGCAAGTATGATTTTTGGTATGAAGATTTTTCTGTTGAGATTGCAGATAAAAAGCTCACCTGCATTAAGAATCAATTTGAATATCTATATTCTTTAAAGTAGAATACTCACAGGGCTTCCACTGTCCACACAGGTCATCCCATAATAAGAATATTTATACATACATCAATCAAATAGGATCTCAAGTGTAAAAATCCACAGCTATACAATACCTCAGCTCCCCCCATCCACTTAGGCTCATCGGGAAATTCCGCACACAAGATATCTTCTGATTGGTCAGTCCCCAAGACATGGTAGCAGAGCTTTTGGTGGAGATTGGTGGATGTCTCTGTGCCTGAAGGAGTTAAAAATGTATACTGAAATGCAGTTGGCAACTATCAGAACATCTATTCCACTTATACCATGCTAGAAGTATCAAAAATGTTGAGTACCAAGTTATCACAGAAAAAGTTAAATGCATTCCTACATACCCAGCAACATACCAGTAGAATTTCAAATTAAACACATAATACCATTCCGTTAGCATCCAAGAAAGTAAAAAAGATGTAGCAACAGCTCTAACAAAATATGTACAAGATTTATATGAGGAAAACTATAAAAGAAAGAAATCAGTAAAAGAAATAAATGGAGAGCTATTATGTGCTCAGAGGTAGGAAAATTCAATACTTTCAAGGTATTAGTTCTTCTCAACATGACCTAAAGGATCACAAAATCACAACCCAAACCTCAGCAAGTCATTTTGTGAATGAGGAAAGATTGATTCAAATGTTTACATGGAGAAGCAAAGTACTCAGAGTACCAAATACAATACTGAAGGGGAACAAAGGTAAAAGACTGACATTACATGACTTCACGACTTATTATAAAGTTATGCAATCAAGTCAGTATGGTTCAGGCTGAGGAGTAAACAATAAACTAGAATTAAGAACCCAGATACAGACACAGGCAAATACAGACTGCTGGTAGCTAGGTGCTGGTGGCTCACACCTATAATCTTAGCTATTCAGGAGGCTGAGATCTGAGGATCATGGTTCAAAGCCATCCCAGGCAGGCAAGTCCATGAGACTTTTATTTCCAATTAATACCCAGAAAAAAGGAAGCGGCACTGTGGCTGAAAGTAGTAGATTACTAGCTTTAAGCAAGAAAGCTCAGGGACAGCACCCAGACCGGAAATTCAAGCCCCACAACTGGAAAAAAAAAAAGCCAGTATCTATCTATCTATCTATCTATCTATCTATCTATCTATCTATCTATCTATATCTATCTATCTATATCTATCTATATCTATCTATGTATCCTATCTATCTATCCTATCTATCTATCTACCTATCTATCTAATATCTAGATAGATACACACTTTTTATTAGCCTATGACAAAGAAACAAAGAAAATACAATGCAACAAATCTGGTTTTTTCAAGTAATGGTGATGGAACAAGTAGATGACCGTATGTCAAAATAGACAGAAACAAAAAGAGATACAGACACAGACTTCACACCATTCATAAAAATTAACTCAAAATTGTAGGGTGACAGTGGCTCATACCTGTAACCTCAGCTACTCAGGAAGTTTAGATCTGAGGACAGGGTTTGAAGCCAACTCAGGCAGAAAGGTTCCCTGAGATTCTTATCTCCAATTAACCAGCAAAAAGCCAGAAGTGAAGGTATAGCTCAAATGGTAGAATGCAAGCCTTGAGCAAAAAAGCCAACTGAGAGTTCAAGCCCAAGTACAGAAACAACAACAAAAACCTCAAAATGTATCATAGAGATAAACATAAAACCAATCTGTAAAACTCCTAGAAAATGAAATTGGAGAAAAATGATGACTTTGGATTTGGTGACAACTTGTTAGATAGTACAAAGGCACAATCCATGAAATATATACTTGATAAGCTAGACTTCATTAAAATTAAAAATGTAGGCATAGCAAATGACATTATCAAAGAAATGAAAAGACAAGTCAGAGATTGGGATAAAGTATTACATAACGTTTACCTGACAAAACAACTATTAGCCAACATATACAAAGAAGTGATGTCTCAAAAAGTAAGAAATGATGTAACCTGATTAAATAGTGGATCAAAGATCTTAAAAGGTACTACTTTATAACCAGGAAGAGAAGAAGACAAGTAAGCGTAGGAAAAGATGCTTCCTGTGGGATACCAGGAGGGAAATGTAAATTCCATTAACAGATACCAAAATACATCCATTAGAATGGCCAAATTCCAAACCCTGAAACTGTCCAATATTGGTAAGGATATGAACTAATAGAAACTCTCAGCCCCATGGCTGGTGGGAATGCAGATTGGTACAGCTACTTTGGAGGATAGATTTGGAGGCTTCTGACAAAAGTAAACATATTCCTTTGTGTGTGGGTGCTGGTACCAAGGCTTAAACTCAGGGCCTCATGCCCTCACTAGGCTTTTTATGTTCATAGCTAGTACTCTGCCACACATCCAATTCTGGCATTTTTCTAGTTAACTGAACAATCTCTTAGGCTTGTCAGCCTTGTGGGCTTTGAATTGTGATCCTCCGATCTCAGCCTCCTGAGTAGCTACGATTAGACATGAGTTGAAAATGTACTTTTATTATATGATGTAGCAGTTGTGCTAATATTTACCTAAGGAAACTGAAAATTTTATGTCTACACAAGAATTATCCACAGATTTCATGCAGTAGCTTTATTCAGAATTGCCAAAACTTTTGAAGCAATCAGTATTTCCTGCAATAGAGGAATGAATAAAGTATGTGATATATTTAAACAAAGTACTATTATTCACCATGTAACAGAAATGAGCTATCAAACATGGAAGACATGGAAGAAACTTACATGTATCATTACTAAGTGAAAGAAGTTGATCTAAACAGGATACATTCTGTGTAATGCAACTAGAGGACACTCTAGAAATGACCAAATTAAGGATCTATTTACTAATAGGTTGGTACAGCATGGCCTAGTAGTATATTTCTATAATGCCAACATTTGCTAGGTTAAGGCAGAAGGGTCTTGAGTTTGAGGCCAGCCTGGTCTACAGAGTGAGACTCTCTCACAAAGGAAACAACAACTAAAATCACTTCCATAGTTTCTAGGGGTGGTTGGGAGAAAAAGGGATAGGCAGAACACAGGATGTTTTCATGGCAATGAAAATAATCTGTGTGAAGCACAATATTGGATACAAGTCACTGTGTATTTGTCCAAACCCACAGAATGTACAAGGCCAGGAGAAAACCCTGAAGTAAGCCATGGCCTCAGGGTGACAATGATCTATCACTGTAGGTTCATTAATTATAAATGGACTACACTGGTGAGGAATGTTGATAATGGCGAAGTCTATGCTGGGGAGGAGGCAGCAGATAACTTCCTCTCCAATTTTGCTGTGAATTAAAGCTTATTTAAAAAACAAAAATGAGTCAGGTGCCAGTGGCTCAGGCCAGTGATCCTAGCTACTTAGGAGGCTGAGATCTGAAGATCTTAAGAGATACTAAAAGATCTTAAAAGATACTACTTTGCAACCAGGAAGAGAAGACAAGTAAGCATAGGAAAAGATGCTTCCTATGGGATACCAGGAGGGAAATGTAAGTTCCAATAACAGATACCACAATACATCCATTAGAATGGCCAAATTCCAAGACCCTGAAACTGCCAACCTGGGCAGAAAAGTCCCCATGAGACTCCTTATCTCCAATTAACCACTCAAAACCTAGAAGTGGAACTGTGGCTCAAAATGGCAGAGCTCTAGCCTTGAGCAAAAGAGCTCAGGAACAGTGCCCAGGCCCTGAGTTCAAGCCCCACACTGAAGGGGAAAAAAAACAAAAACAAAAATGAGGCTTGCCATTGTTGGCTCACGCCTACCTATAATCCTAGCTACTCAGGAGGCTGAGATGTAAGGATCACAGTCTGAAGCCAGTACAGCAGAAAAGTCCATGAGATTTTTATCTGCAATTATGAAGCAAAAAACCAGAAGTGGAACTGTGGCTCAACTGGTAGAGCACTAACCTGGAGCAAAAAAGCCAGGTGAGAACACAAGGCTCTGAGTACCAGTGTGCATACACACACACATATAAACACACACACATACCACACATACACACAGTGGGTATCAATTGGAACTCACCCCAAATTAAGTGACATATTTGCCAATTTTGGAAACTGTTATATGACACTCTATTTTTTCCTTATGAAAACATTCCAAGCTGTCAAATAGAATGAATAATAATACCATAATGGAAGGGAAATCCTTATGGTACTGAAAAGATCTTTCCAGACCAGTGGTAAACAGCAGACAATAGAAACTGCTTAGCTTCATTTGTCAGACTCCCATTACAGAGGCTACTGTGACCCTCTTAGACAAAGGGCAGCCAAACTACAGCGAGGAAAAGATGTTGGCTTTCTTAAACCAATCACAATTACCAATCTTTTGCCACTGAGAATGGAGGATAAATAAACTGTTCTAAGCTTTTCACGAACGAACATCATCTATACTCTAATATGACCCGTTATTTTTTTTCCCTCTTCCATTACTTGGGAATAACCAATATTTTCTATCTCGGGAGAAACCTGAATACAGAAAATTAATTCAGTGTATAAGACAGCTTTCTTCAGCCAGCATTCTTGAATAAAAACCCTACTCCTACTCCTAGCTCCTCTTATAGTACATTAGTGAGCTAAGAAAAAGGTCTTCTTGTACCCTAATCCAAAGTACATAAGCTAAACATGGTCTTAAAAAGATTAAAAGCAAAGTGGGGGCAGGGGGAGGCAGGGTTGAGAGGGAGCAGAAAAGCAAGCACATCTAGAGATGACAAAGATTCAGCAAATCACAAAGGGGCATGTACAGAAGAAAGCCTCAAACCAGCCAAGTGTCTTGACAGTACCAAGTCCTCCAACAAGTTCCTAGTAAAGCCACCTGTAAGACCAAACAACTACAATGGCAAGAAACTACTATGTGTCATGCAAAAATGTAAGACAGCATAAAATGATGCTGACAACTTGTGGTTGGAACACAAAAGGTAATGGCCCTGCCTATCTGGATTAATTAACAGTAAAGGGTGGCTCATGCCTGTAATCCTAGTTACTTAAGAGAATGAGTCATGAAGATTGAGGTTGAAAGCCAGCTCAGGCAGAAAAGGCAGTGAGAATGGTCTCTCCAATTAACCATCAAAAAGCTAGAAGCAGGGCTATGGCTTGAGTGGTAGAGTACCAGCCTTGAGCAAAAAAGCTAAAGGAAAACTCCTAGGCCCCAATTTCAAGTCCTAGTACCAGCATTTAAAAAAAAAAAAAAAAGAAAAAAAGTGAAGGAGGGAGAAAGAAGGAAGCAAGCCATGGGTACACAACAGGATCGTTGTGCAGATGAAGACCATTCCAAAGGTTATCTATAAAAGTAACAGGAAGAAAAGAGTAAAGATAAACACAAGCAACAAGTAACCTACAACTTGTGATCAAAGGAAGAGATGTGATTATGATTACTATAGTAGGAAAGATTCATAATTACCCAACATCATCAATAGAGAAAAAAAGACAGAGGAAAAAAAATTCTGCCAGTGGCCCATACCTGTAACCCTAGCTACTCAGGAGGCTAAGATCTGAGGATCTCAGTTCAAAGCCAGCCCAGGGAGAAAAATCCATGAGACTCTTATCCCCAACTAACCAGCAAAAAAAAAACAGAAGTGGCACTGTGGCTACAATGGTAAAGTGTTAGCTTTGAGCAATAAAAAGCTTACAAACAGCCACTAGGCCTGGCACACGCACACGCACACATGCACACACACAGTGTAACTTCTCCATGATATTCTTGGGAGTTTTAACACATCTATGAAGGTCTGATTGTAAATGTCTTCCCAATTTCTGAATCTAGCCTGTTTAAAGGTGCTGGCCCTGTGGTTTTGATGGGCACAGAGGATGCAGTGAAGTTAGTACCAGTGGCAAGCTTAGGTTGCTTAAGACCCTGTGCCTTCTAGTGCTCCCTCTTAGAATCTTTACTGTGCCCCTACAAGACCAAGCCTGGACCAGCCCATTAGAGCATGAAACCATATGGATCAAGAGTTGAGATAGCCTAGTTGTCCCAGCTAGACCCCAGGTCTGTAAAAGAGTCAAGCCAATATCAATCAACTGACTGTAGCTGGCCAGCAAAGCCTAGAACTGCCTGGCTAACCTAGAGCCTCATGAGCAAAACCTAGCAGCTAGTATTCCAAGCCACCAAGTTTTGGTGTGGTCAGTTATGCAGCCAAGTGAACTGACACAACTGCCCTTAGAGGCAACTTGGCTCTAGAAAAAACATGTAACTTAACTTCCTTTTTTTTTGCCATGGAAAGTCACACGTCCACTTGTGAAGGAGAGCTCCACTGAAGTCTTCACGTACCATCACTCTTTCCATCTTGTTGGGGGTAGGAGTTGTAGAACATCCCTTTCCCATCATGGGTCCAGGCCATGCAGGTGAACTTGACTCTTTCCAGCACATCAGGAAGCTCTTTGGCACCATCAACTTTCATGAATTTGATTGTCACCCAGTCTGAGCCACTGGCACTCAGACCATAGGCAAAATATTCACCGTCTTCACTAAACGCATAACCTACAAGGCAGAGGAGACACTGCTGATGATCAATGCAGAACACTACTCATCTTTTCCACAGTCTCCCATGCTCTCTACCTGAGCTCTGTCATAATGCAGAGGCAAAATGTGGCAACGGAAGAAATACTCAGGACTTAAAGGGATTTACCCTTATGACTCTGGTCAAGATGGCTAACCTGTCTGGGACACACTTCCTTCGTTAGTAATTGAAGCACTGGATTTGATATACCCACTAAGATGCTTCCACTTGGAAAGCTTTATCATTCAAGAGGCAGCTCAGTTAGAAGCAGAGCTCACCTGGGAGTTTCGGCATATTTTATTTATACTCTAGAGGAAATGATGACTAAATGATAATACATATCATATAAGAGAAATTACACTGTAGATATTAGGTAAATTTTGAGTGGACTCCAAACGATTTGAAATATCTTTTTACAACGTCACTTTCAGAGCATTACTGGCCCTCAGGGATTAATGTCTATACTACATGATGACATCATAGGCTCAGACAAAAGCCTGAAGGACTGCACAAGTGACCCAAAGGAACATCATCTAATAAACATCATGTCAAGTCCTTTAGGAACAACACACAGAACACTCACTGTGTATCATCACTTTGGGCTATTTCTTGACAAATATTTACATATTTTATGCTGGCTTTCATAAGTATGAAGTTATATACAGCCTTTCATATCTCATCTCCTATTAGGAGAACCAGACACCAAAGATTTGCTCTCAGAAGTCTGCTAAACTACTGGGGACTACTGGGTGGGAGGGGCACTATTATTTTACATTTTACAACTAACAGGAAATGAGTTGAAAATTTCATAACCTGCGTATTAATGGCTTGTAAGTCCTGTAAGGTATCCAGGTTCATATGTGTATAAATGTAGAATAAGAGTCTGAAAGGTAATGGGGAGAAAAAGATATTCACCTTTTATTGAACAGAATGCTATAGAGTTTGGGTTATATAATTATTTTCAGGAGAAAATTAAACAGAACATTACTTCGGTTGAAAATATATGTTAAGTAATATTCATCGTACACATGTGAAAATGGAACCAGTTAACTTGAGGGGATGGATGGGATTCAGAAGGAAAGAACAATGAAAGGGGTCAACACTGATCAAGATGCACTGTACTCACAAACGTGTTGAACTGAACCCCCTTTGTACAAGTACTTAAAAGATAATTTTAAAATAATAAATTAAAAAAATTATATGTTAAGAAACCAAGAATCTGTATATTTATTCATCCTGTAACTTCCCCAAAATATCACTCTCGGGAAACTCGATGACTGTGTGAGAGCAGGACCTATGTCTAATTTACTCTGTGACTACTCATCAGGCCTTATACTGGGCAAACATTCACTAATGAAAGTACTGGAATGCATCAGCGGGGGGGAGGTGACCTATTACAAAGAAGTCGTGTGGATGGGTTGCAAGGCAGATCTTTATGAAAGCTAAGAGAAGTTCTTAAACCTCAGGCTCAGAGTCAGGGAAAAACCTACCTTATCAGGGGTTGTTAACATTTCACTTTCAATCTAACTCAACCCAGGCATCTCATTTACATACTCAGACTAAGCTGGGAGGGACAGAGGACCACTGAGCACTCAATGATGTTTAGAAATGCCTGCAATAGGGTCTTTGCACAGATTTGATGAAAGGCGCTCTATCATTTCCATCCTTACTATTACAGGATGTCCCTGTTCCCGTTTCTCAATTCTAGAGAGCCAGACCTATCATCAACAGAAGCACCAGAGAGGAAGGGCAACATCACTAGGAAGATCTAGGATAAATCTCCAGGTTATCCTGTTTCCTTACCCTAGAACTCTGCTGACAGCACAAACCTGGGGTAATTTTCTCTATGGCATTTGGGTAGACTATCTTGGGGACAGTTATATAGGAGGCTTACAGAAATTGCAGGTAAAACTTACCCACATTCTAAGCCTTCTTCGGGAAATAGGGTATCAAGTTGTCTAACTTCCATACAATTGTTTGCAGAAGATCTTTTCACTTTCAATCCTAACATATTGACAATTATCTAGACTTTGAAACTCTGATCACTCTCCTCACAAAAAGAGATACAATAATATTCTCTCTTAGAGTACCTTCCTAGCTGTAACATTATACAGCTTCAATTTCTTATACAAGAGAATTTAAGTTTTGCCAATCACAGGCAGGTCTTGAGGATGTTATAGGAAATAAATGATGATGATCCCAGAAGCTAATCTCCAGTTCTACTTCATGCCTTCACAGTGAGAAATACGACTGTGCCTATTCATGTGCTCTAAATATACTGTGCAAAAGTTAGCTTTCTGAATATTGTGTGTGCATCTGTTCCACCTTCTGGTCCACACACTGCCTGGTATTTCAGAGGCGAAGCAACTGCGCTAGCATCATAGCCACAACTGGGGGGCTTCAGGACTCAGTACTCACCTCGGAGTGCCACTGTGCCATCATCAGACAGGATGTTGGGGTCGAGGAACACTCTGGCCTCTCCCTCTAGGGAATCTTGCACGTATAATACTCGTTGGTTCTGCAAACCTGTGTTGTAGAAATAAAAGTACCTGGGGACAGAGAGGGTCCTTATTTAGCTGCAACAATTTCTATTCATAGAGTACATTCAAGCTATAAGCAAAAGTAAGCAAAGCACAAAACATAGAATGTTACAACTCCAGGGAAATGAGGGTCAAAGGTCCCACAAAGCTCTGTACCTAGAGCATGTTACTTGTATTGCTTTCTTTATGCAACTAGTGTGTATGTATACCAGGGCTTGAACTCAGGGCAAGCTCTCACTTGGCTTCTTTGCTTTTTTGACTCAGCAGCTGAGTCTTGGTCCCAAAGTGTCATTGAACTGCATTCCTTAGATCTCAGCCTCCTGAGTAGCTAGGATTATAGGTGTGTGCCTCTGGCACCTGGCTATGAAAGTAATTTATTATGATGCTGCACATTAAATTTACACAAAGACTCATTCACTAAAAAATAAAGCTAATATTCAAATAGAGCAGTGAGTGTTTCTTCTACAGGAAGAAAGCAAATTTTCTAAAATGAAATTCTAGCTGCTAGAGTAGGTCAGCACATCTGTTCTGCATGGGGCAAGACATCATGTGTTTTGGGCTTTGTGGGTCTCAGCCTTTTTCTACACTACTCAACTTTGCAGTCATGTAAAGAAAGCAGGTGCGGCAAATACAAACACAAATGGGCATGGCTGTTAATTATAGACTTGATTTACACAAACAGGTGCAGGTAAAGTTGGAAACAGATTCAACTTTGTTGCTCTCTGGTGAAACAGGCAGGGAGGGGCTAAGAAATTCCTAAACAAACTTGTGATGGTACCTCTGAGGAGATTTTGAAAAAACAAGAGAAGATGACCGAGTGTGAAAAACAGAGGCCAAGAGGACTGAATTCATGGACCATTTTATCATTCTTGGGAGAAAAAAATGCATATAACAAAATGTTCTCAAGTAGCATTAGAAGGAAACAAATATTCACTGGTGTTTGGGAATCATCCAGACTTACCAAATGCCACCCATAAGACAACAGGGATTTCTTGTAATCTACATTTCTTTTTGTATGTGTATGTGTGTCCTAAGGCTTTGACACCGGACCTGGAACTGTCCCCATAGTGTTCTCCATTCAAGGCTGGCACCTTACCATTTGAGCCACATATCCACTTATTTTTTAGTGGTTAACTGAAAATAGTCACTGGGCACCAGGGGCTCACACCTATAATCCTAGCTACTCAGGAGACTAAGATCTGAGAATCACGGTTCAAAGCCAGCCCATGAGACTCTTATTTCCAATTAATCACTGAAAAAGCCAGAAGTGGCACAGTCACTCAATTGGTGGAGTGCTAGCCTTGAGCAAAAGGAGCCCAGGGACAGCACCCAGGCCCAGAGTTCAAGCCCCAGAACTGGACAAAAAGAAAAAGGAGGAGGAGGAGGAGGAGGAGGAGGGGGGGGGGGGGAGGAAGGAAGGAAGAAAGGGAAGGAGGGAGAGAGAGAAAGAAAGAGAGAGAAAGAAAGAGGAAAATGGAAGAGAGGGAGGAAGGGAAGGAAGGAAAGGAAGGGAAGAAAGGGAAGGAAGGAAAGGAAAGAAAGGAAAAGGAAAGAAGGAAGGAAGGGAAGAAAATAGTCTCCTGAGAAGCTGGAATTACAGGTGTAATGAGCCTATGGTGCACAGATCATCTACATTTCTTTATAGCACATACCTCTACTAAATTACAAATAGGTATAACACCTAATGGGACAGAAAATTTTCTTCTCATATTCTAGTAACTAAATCATTTTATCAGCTAGTGAACTATTTCCAGTTATATACTTTGTGTTTAACTGTATTGTTTTTTTGTGGTTTCTTTTTTGGTACTGGGGCTTGAACCAAGGATGTTGTACTTGCTAGGCAAGCACTTTGCCACTGAGCTACATCCCAGCTCTGTACTTTGTACTTAAGGAAAATAAGAAGAGATTTGTCCGGCAGTATGCTCACATACCGTTTGCCTTTCTTGAAGTGACAGCTGTATTTGGGATAGTCATACAGTTCAGTCATTCTCTCTTTGTATAAACCTCGGATCGGGCACTGCTCCAGAAATGGAACGGTAATCTTGTTCTGGGCCTCCACAAAAGCCTGGAGAGAACAAATGGACAAAAAACAAATCAACAATAAAGTTTCCCAAGTGTAATGTCAGGCATTAGAATGTATCAGCAAAAGTATATTTTACCTCTATAAATAACTGACTCTTAAATGGCCCTAACTCAACAAATGTTTGTTTGTAGAACAAATATTAATTTATTTAAAACCCACACTACTTCTCTGGAGAAGGCTCTTTCAATTAGGCCAACTTTACAGGTAAGAAAATTGAGGCTCCAAGTAGTTAAAAAGCTGCTCACCATCTTCATCTTATTCTTTTTTTTTTTCTTTTCTTTTTTGGTTGTGAGGCTTGGACTCTGGGGCTGGGCACTGTTCCTCAGCTCTACAGCTCAAGGTGAGTACCCTACCACTTGAGCCACAGCACCACTTCCGGTTTTCTGGAGATGAGTCTCATGGACCTTCCTGCCTGAGCTGGCTTTGAACTGTGATCCTTAGATCTCAGCCTCCTGAGTAGTTAGGATTACAGTCATGAGCCACTGGCACTGGGCTGCTCACCATCTTAAAATGACAGAACTGGCTTCTGAATCTACCTTTCTTACAATCACACTTTACTGCCATTCAGATCAAGAGCTGTAAATAACCCACTAATAAGCTAATAATGATTATTAAAACACTATAATAATGTGCATAGTACCAAGGCTCTAGGCTTTTCATGCAGTAGGTAGTAATCCCAAAAGAGGTCAGATTCTTTCCTATGGAATGCTTTCCATCAGGTGAATTATAATTAGAAAACTTTACAAGAAAGGAATGCTAACAAAAAGCCAGGAATTGGTGACTCAAGCCTGTAATCCTAGCTACTCAGAAGGCTGAGGTGTAAGGCTCACAGTTTGAAACAGGCCCATACAGGAAAATCTATGAGATTCTACTTCCAGCAAAAAGCCAGAGTGGAGCTCTGGCTCACGCGGTGGAACACTAGCTTTGAGCAAATAAAAAGCACAAGGACAATGCTCAGGTCCTAAGTTCAAGCTCAAGGACTGCCACCAAAAAAAAAAGTCGAGAAAGGAAATGGAAAAGAGTGGTAACCAATGATGGTGTCTAAGAAGAGCAAGACAACAATGAAGGAAACTATAAGTGTCTTGGCAGCAAAGGAAGTTTTTATACCAGATCAGTTTTACCAAAGCATACCCTACTTAGAACTAAAGTTAGAAAGTTTATAACTACTATTTGAAAACCTGACCTCACAAGTCTTATCTAGCTATTGGTAAGATACTAAGTAAGAATAACTCTCAGGTCTAAGTTCAATAGGAGATTTCATCAGATGGTTACAAATAGGTAAATCATTAGGAAACAAACATCAAGAAATAATTGAGAGCTAGTTGACAGTGGCTCAGGCTTTAACTTAGAAAGCTGAGCTCTGAGGATTACAGTTCAAAGCTAGCCCAGGCAGAGAAGTCTATGAGACACTTATCTCCAGTTATCCTAAGAGGCAATGCCCAGGCTGAAAACACAATCTGTCTTTCATGACACACAAAGATGCATTAAGATCAGTCTCCGGGAGGAATTACCCAGCTGTCAGAGCCCATCCAAGCTCCAAATAGTTTTAAGTGGTCGATATGCTTTGCGTTTCTTACACAAAACATCAACCTCACTCCAGGGAACCATGATTTCAGGCTGTGAGAAGCTGTCCCCAAACTCATTAATGTTTACAATGTACTTGAAAGGAGAAAGAATGTAAAATATGAATATAATGATTAACTACATTGTTTGCAAGAAGACCACTGCCAGAACAAGTAAACTGTGATGAATCACATTTTAAAATTTTCACTCAAACAGAAGATAGGATTGAGCCCCACAGAAGTGTAATTCTCAACTGTTTAATGCAAACTTTGCCTTGGCCTGCTCTCCTAAGGAGCTTGAGTGAAGAATGGCTTTTATTAGAGTTTATTAGGGTTAGCTGTGAGACTCAGGGGTAGAGTGTTTGCCTAGCATCTATGAAGAGCTGTGTTTGATTCCCAATACTGCAAAAAAAAAATTTAAAAAAGAAAGAAAGTATGTGGATACACCTAAAGTGTTTATTTTGTGAAGTTGTACAGAAAAAGTTTGCTGACACAACTCGACCTTACTAAAAAGAATGTGAAGAAAGAAACTGGCTTTTGCTTTTAGTTACAAAATCAAGGCCCCAAGACAACAGAAGTCTGGAGGTCACAAAATGTGTTCAAGAGAATAGTCTTATTTTTTTGCGGGTTGGACTTAGGGCTTGAACTCAGGGCCTGGGTTCTGTCTCTAAGCCTTTTTTGCTCAAGGCTAATACTCTACCACTTGAGCCACAGCTCCACTTCCAGCTTTTTGGTGACTAATGGGAAATAAGAGCCTCATAGACTTTCTTGCCTGGACTGGCTTCAAACTGTGATCCTCAGATCTCAGCCATGAGCCCCCAGCTGGCCTTACTCTACAGTGAGATAAAATACCTATGTCACCAGGAAGCATTTGGCACCAAAGCTACCTGTCAGGATAATGCATGGAGTCTGAAGGATCACTGAGGTTAGCATTGCTTGATACCAGCAACAATAACAATAACTGGATTGAACATGGTGCAGATCTACTCAAGGGAAAAGGGAGGGAGAGGTAGCCTTGCTCTCCTATGATTTTCTCCTACTTGGCTGTGACTGGCTGGGCAAGCCATGACAAGGCAGTGGAGTATCTTCACGGCTTTAACAAGAACCTAGAGTATGTGAGCATTAATCTTGGCCTTGCGTGGAGATGATGGGTTCAAGGCAAAATCTCTCACATCACAGGGCAAATCTTCTATAATAAACAAGGTAGTGTTTGCAGAATGACTGGCTCTCAAGTGGAGCATCATCTAGAGACCACTGATGGTCCCTCAATGTTGGTCATCAGCCAGCCCACAAGACAGTGAGCCTGAGAGTAAGTGCTGAAAACCTCTACAGTAATTTGACATGGCTGTGGGCATGTCAACTCCTCAACAGTTTGGAAATTTACAGAGCAGTTGCTCAAGCTGTAGAGCTCTGAAGCAGTGGGAGGAAAGGCACTTATTTGAGGCGGGAGGGAGAAGGGGAAGCCCTTCAGTGGGGGGCCCTGCACTGAGAGAGAGAGAGCAGTTGTGCCAAGAGGGCAGAGAGTGCTAGGCAGCAGAAGCAGCAGCTTTCAGAAAGACAAACAAGATCAGAGAGGCTGAGAGTGGAACATCTGGGGGGAGGGCGTAGATGTAATGTTTCAATCTGTCATCCAAATGCAAGGAAGCCATAATTGGCCAGAGACAGGTAATCTGGTTTATCTTTACAAAAAGGCTCATTTGCTTTAGAGACCTGAAGTGGGAGCAGGCCAGTTAGAAGACAGAAGCAAGTGGTCCAGGTGACAGACAAAGAACTTTCAGGGTATGAGAGTGGATACAAAGAACATGACAATGTACGTGTGTTTACAACCATAACAGTTAATTTTTAGAAAGGCCTGGCCAATACAACATAAACCTGTAATCTGAGCCCTAAGTGGGGTTTCCACATAGATTCCAGCAAGCTAAACAGTCTCTCCTCTTTCAGGGAGGATCCTCAGAGGAGAGAATCCTTACATTGCTTTGTGTTTGTAGTGGACAGTACCTAATGCAGGTGCCTGAGGTGGGCGCCAAGGGTCATGTAATGTACAATAGATCGCTCAATCCACTTTTTATGGAAAAACAGATAGTGTTCAACACTTAAACTCTTCTGCATCTTTTACAATCCCATAGCATAATCACAAATACGACAGAACCAAGATCACCCAAAAGTACACTGCAGTCTTTTTGTTGTTGGTTGTAGGGCCTGAATTCTGGGCCTGGGCGCTGTCCCTCAGCTCTTCAGCTCAAGGCTAGCACTCTACCACTTGAGCCACAGCACCACTTCTGGCTTTTTCTGTTTATGTGGTGCTGAGGAATCGAACCCAGGGCCTCATGCATGTGAGGCAAGCACTCTACCACTGACCCACCTTCTCAGCCCATGCAGTCTTTTTTATATATAACTTGCATGAAACTGTTAGACTATGCATAGTGATGTCACTAAGCAATTTAAAACATAGCATACAGTATATCCATTTGTGTCATCTCCTGCCTAATAATGTTAATCAATTATTTCGTGTGTGTGTGTGTGTGTGTGTGTGTGTGTGTTGGTGGGTGTAGCTCTAGGGTTAAATTCAGGGCTAAGATTGCACTCCTCCAAGACAAATATCTAGATGTAAAATCAAGCCATTGTTCAAATTCCTAAAAGTCTCAAGTTCTTGCATACATCTACTTCTTTATAACTTGGGCAAACCCTTTTCTCTGCTTCTACAGTAGATTTTAAGTGTTCTCACCACAAAAATCAAATGAGAAGTATGTGATGTAACATGTGAAATATCTTCATTTAACAAAACCTCATATTGCACACAATAAACAAATGAAGCTTTTACTTAGCAAGTAAAAAAGGCTAGCTTTGAACCATGATTCTCAGATCCAGCTACTCAGCCTCCTGAGTAGCTAAGGTTACAGGTGTGAGCCACCAGCACCCAGCTTCCTTTTCAAGTTCTTACATAAATGAATATACCTAACATCCACAGTGACTCATTAACCCAATATTTATTTTAACACACCACAATGTGCGATGTGCTGATCAGCAAGAAAAACTGGGTAGAGACAAGCTACTGGTGAACAAAGGAAGGAACACTATCTCCCAAGTTGTCTGTAGACAGTCAAAAGGAGAGGAAGGACTTCCATAGGAGACCTGCTCTGCCTAAGTATCCATCTCCTCCCTTACCAAATACCAACCCACACTAGGGATGGTGCTATCTATACTCCACAAACTTTGAGGGGTTTCTGCTATATATACAATGAGCATTCTATATCCAGACTCAGATCCAACCAATGGTGGAGCAAATATTGGAGTGGGGAGGGGCAATGTATCTTTCCTAAGCATGTACTGACTTTGTTCCTTGTCATCCCCCAAATAATATGGTCTATTTCCATTGCATGTATTATGTACTGTAAGCAATTTAGAGATGATTTAAAGGACACATGTCCATAGGTTCTAATCAATACTCTACCATTTGAACATCTGAGGATTTGGGAGCCCCTGGGTGGCCTTGGCATCAATCTCTGCAGACATTCAGTGACAACTGGGTCAAATACTTACATTGGGGACCTGATTAAATTAGAAGCTCTCAGGGATTTCTGCAGAACGTGGCTGGTATGCCAGCAAAGGCTGGCAGGAAACCACAGTCCTGGCCAAAAATGAAAGGCTGAGTGAGTTCAGGAAGTTGAAGGGGAGTGGTACGCTTGGGTCCTCTCACATGTTCAGAATTCAGAAGTGACTCTCCAAGGGCAAGGACTTCCCATAAGAAAGAATCCAAGACTGGTGGAGCTCCCCACTGGGGCTTGAGGGACAGGGGACCAGAAGGGCAGTAGAGTCACAGGAGACTGATGCGTACACACACACACACACACACCACACACACACACACACACA
>NW_012267278.1:4475452-4487484 GCF_000151885.1 Dipodomys ordii | reverse complement strand
ATATCCAAGGCCAATATTTCTCACAGAAAAACTGTTGATCATTAAGGTTGGGGCTGAGGAACTGCCTGCTGGGAAAATGTTAGTGCTACCTACTTTCCTAAGCATTCATTAGTGGTTTAGAGCTGGATCTTTTGCATTGGAGTTTCCTTGATAGTAAGCACATAGGTCAGCAATCTCCACTCAGGATGCAGCTTAGCCTTAGCCTCCTTCTTTGCTACTATCTGACAGCTCAAAGATGAGATGACTTGGCCGTGTACCATCTCTGGTGCTCCCAAGCTAACATGCAAAGCCCATGCCAGCATTCACTCCTTAGGAAAGTGTACCTGCCCTGGTTAACCTAACACTTAGCACAGGAGGCACAAGAGAAACTGAGGACAGAAGTCAGAGGGGAGGGGAGGAGAAAGGGGAAGAAAAAAGGTAGGAGGCAAGGCAGGACAGACAAGAGGAGGAATGGAGGTAGAATACAACACAGAAGCCTGGGGGCTTTGAGGTAGCCATCCTCCACCCTCCTACTCTCCAATCCTCAATACCTTCTAAACAGGACAGAAATTGCCACTACAGGAAACAAACAGGTTCCCTGGGCTTCTACCAAATCCTTTCTCTGCTTGGCACAGAGCACCTAAGGGCAAGCACAAGTCCAGAGCTTGGCCAATCAAGGCTCTCTGGGCACATGGGGACTTGAATGAGGGCTGGATGACTGAAAGCCATGGATCCCATTGGCATGGTGGGTGAAGTGGGGTTTGTGCACTAGAGCCTGGGCATTACCTGCTTCCTGCCGGTGGCAAGGGTGGCCCTTGCCTTTCCCTCCTACCCCCAGAAGCTGCCTTCATATCCCTCTCACAAACTTAGCCCAAAAGGGTTTCTGCTTGCTTCTATCACAACCTTGTTGGAGAGCAGGCAGAATAGTACTTAGCAAGGAGGAGTGGCTTGCTACTTTAACTTCCTCATACCTTTAATTATCCCATGCAGAGATCAAAAGGAATTTATAATCTAAATACATAGCTTGAGCGAGAATTTATAAGTATGTTCACAAACTGTAATAAGGAGGTAATGAGACACTTGAGATATATGAAGTCTTGGAGATGGCAATAATACATGGTAAGATGTCTCCTTAAAACATTTCCTGTCTCCACTCCAGAAGAGTGACTAAAAGCAGTATTTCTCCATCCAAGTCCTTAACCTGAAGCATGAAGGAATGGGAGAAGGGTGGTTTACAGGCCTGCTTTGCTAGAGAAGGCTCACAATGTATTAACTAAAAAAGGATGCCATTGGCTGAGCACCGGTGGCTCATGCCTGTAATCCCAGATACTGAGGAGACTAAGATCTGAGGACTGTGGTTCGAAGCCCAGCCCAGGTAGGATGTTCATCTCTAATTAATTACCAAAAACAAAACAAAGTGGAGCTGTGACTCAGGTAGCAGAGTACTAGCCTTGGGCAAAAAAGCTCAGGGATAGCGTGGCAACCCTAAGTGAAAGGAAGGAAGGAAGGAAGGAAGGAAGGAAGGAAGGAAGAAGGGAGAGAGGGAGGGAGGGAAGGAGGGAGGGAAGAAAGAAAGAAAGAAAGGAAGGAAAGAGGGAGGGAGGGAAAGAAGTCATTAAGTAATCTTTGACACTATGACCCAGTTTAATCGTCAAGCTCTGAAACATTGAAACTACATTTACAACTCAGAGCTCCACTAAAAGGACAAGGCTGAGAATGTCCTTCCTTCCTTTCTTTCTCTCTCTTTCTTTCTTTCCGTTCTTTCTTTCTTTCTCTACAATTCAAAAGGAAACTTGGCCAAGTTTTATGGATGAAATAGAATCTTAAAGTTCAATGCTCTAGCCAGGTACTAGTGGCTCGGGCCTGTGTTGGGGCCTTGGCCCTAGTACCCTAGTACTGGCACCAAAATATTAAAAAAAAAAAAAAAGTTCAACATTCTAAGTAACTAGGGGTATAGAGACAGAACATCTGTGTCCCAATACAGTTACAGAAAGTGTGCAAATGGCACCATCTTCATTTACTTGCTGTATAAGCAAAACGAACTTATGTAACACGCTTTCCTTGAGTGTCATACACTTTGCAGCTACATGAATGAACTTTTTTTTTTTTCTGAACTGAAGTATGAAGTTTAGGCAGAGCTCTACCACTTGAGCCACACCTCCAGTCCTTTTTGCTTTTACTTATTTTTAATATAGGGTCTCACTTTTGGCTAGAGTTGGTCTTATACCATTCCTCTACCTCTAGCTCTCAAACAGCAGGAATTACAGATATGGACCTTCCAGACCTGGCTTGTTAGTTGGGATGATATCTTGATAACTCTTTATCTGAGTTGGCCAAAAAAAAAAATGGAATCCTTCTAATCTCTACTCCTGATTAGCTAGATTTCAAGCATGAGCTATTATATTCAAATTTTACTCTTCTCAGATAGAGAATATGAAACAAAGAACATGTAACTTCTTATGGTTACAGAAAAAGAAAAGGACAAGGGTTGCAAACTGTATCTTCTCACTTCTGGTCTCATCTGCAAATAATCCATTAATCCACATCAGAAACTCATAGGGTGATTCACAAAGACAATATTTCCAGTTTGTCTCAACATCTTCAAAGTATGCAGAAAGGTCAGAACAACCTTTTACAGCTTTGATTTCCAGTGTGCTTCAACTCCAACAGTAAGCTCTCATGGCTATGTGCTGGCTAACTAGCCCTCCACATCGTTGATATTCCTGGGAGCAGGCTTCCAGTTCACTGCTCTCCTCCAGCCTGACAGCACAGTGGCCTGGAAGGGAGAGGCAGTCACACATAGCTGCTCACCTAGCTCTCCACTACCTCCTCCACAGAGGGCTCTGGACCGAAGCTAGAGATGGCACTGGCTCCAGGAGACCCAGGCCAGATTCAAACCAAAAACTGAGCAGAACCTGTCACGTGCTGAGTTTTACTCCTTTTAGAATTAACCTTCAAGAACAAAGAGCAAAGACGCAAGCAAATAGAAAACTGATTTCTTCAGCATAGACAAGGACAGCAACCTGGAAAAGCAGGAGCTTATCTTCCTTAAGTTTTGAGCTCCACTAACCTCTCTGATGTGCCAAAATATCGACATAGAGCTAGGCGCTGGTGGCTCACTCCTGTAATCCTAGCTACTCAAGAGGCTGAGATCTGAAGACCGTGGTTCAAAGCCAGCCCAAGCAGGAAAGCCCGAGACTCTTATCTCCAAATCACCATAAAACCAGAAGTGGAGCTGCAGCTCAAGTGGGAGTGCTATCCTTAAGCATGAAAAGCTCAAGGACAATGCCTAGGCCCTGAGTTCAAGCCCCAGGACCAGCAGATACAGGTACAGGGCGCGCATGCACACGCGCACGCACACGCGCACGCACACACACACACACACGCGCGCGCGCGCACACACACACACGATTTTACATCCTTTAAGATATCAACCTTTCTTAAGGAAAGAAACATTGTTGAACAGGGGAAGAAGAAATGACATTACCAGGTTGCTCACTCACTTGGCAAGATTCAAGGACATCTGTTCTCTCATAGCCACTCACCAAAACATGTAATGGGGCTACCTTGTCACCCAGGAAGTGGGAAGATGGAAAAAGAGACACACAATGCCAAAGAAAGATCTATGGTGTAGCTTCCTTTGATCCTCTCTGATCAAAAGATAAAACTATCTTATTTTAGAAGGAGTCTACATGTATTTGTTTGGTTTTGGGTTTTTTTCTGATGTTGGTTAAGAGTTCCCTCAGAATTAAGAAAGGAAATATTTTCATTTTGCTAAGGGCAGCTCTCAAGAGAAAAAAATATAAAGTCAGGAGCTCTATGCAGTTCATAATCTACATCCAAACCCCAGAGTTTCAGTGAGATATACTTCAAGATAAGAATCCCTGAGAGGTGTAAATGCTTCCTTTCCCTATGTATAGCAACTTCAGCAACTTAGTAACAACTCCTGGAATACTTGGTGAGGAGGCTGAAGGCATTGGGAGGTCAGGTAAGATAGGAAGATAGAAGCTACAAGGACACTACTTTTATCTGGACCTTGGAGTTGCAAAATGAGATGTTAAGAGAAGAGTTTATCACTAACAGAAGGGAAGCTGAGGCTGCAATGTGGCTTAACTGACAGCTCATGGGTAAGGAGGTCAGTGAGTAAACACTGATTTCCTACTCCAGTGATCTGAGACGCTGCCGGGGTGCTGAATGCCATGGAGACAAACTCAACAGCCTGACAGTCATTGCAGGGCAGAGGCAGAATTCCAAGAGTCCCTTCTGGAGGATGCTCACACCTCCTTATGATACATGGATTTCTGGAAGTCCCTGGACTTGTTAAGTAGACCACCACTGATATCAAAAAAGAATAGCTTACAGAAGCACCTTGACTTATGTTGGTACTTGTATCCTGAGAAACCCAGCCTAAGTTTAAAGAGCAATAAGTGAAGACTACTTTTAATACATTTAACCTACATCTGAGCTGAGCAGAACCACACACTGTAGAATTCTGATCATGTGGCTGAGTAGGAGCTGTGGTCAGCTGTCATTAACAGCATTGCAGGAGTGTCCCACACCATACATGGCTAGCTCAGGGAAAAGGATAACATCCACCATTCAAAATTCCAACTATGCACTTGTTTTAACACTAAAAGTGTCATAAAAAGAAACACACACACACACCACAACCAAAACCAAAAAAACCTAAGCCATCCTGCGTCAGTGACTGTCTTTACGTGTTACTGGGACTATGAAGGGAAGAAGGTTGCAATTTCACAAAGGAGCATCAAACACTGGCTTAGATGAGAGACAGATGGTCCCTAATAATGTAAAATCTGAACAAGGCACACCACAGAGGCCAGGAAACCCAGTAAAAGGGAAAAAAAACAGTTGGAAAGAGCCAAAGGCAAAGTGTAAAGTATGGGAGTTGCTGGTTACCCAGAAGAAGTAAGTACACTTACCAAAGGGAAATTCAGGAAGGTAGTGTAAAAAACACAATCACATGCACATTAATGTGAGTGGAGGCAGCACAGAAGCTTGTGTTAGGGTACAGCCACACTCTTATTTCTATACTTTTACTTCTTCTAGTTCTAAAGGACAAGCTGAAAATGCTTGTGGGGCCTGGGGTGCTATCCTTTACATTTATTCCTCAAGGCGAGAGCTCTACCACTTGAGCTACAACTCCACTTCCAACTTAGGGTGGATGATTGGAGACAAGGATCTCATGGACTTTCCTGCTATGGCTAGCTTTGAACTGTGATCCTCAGATCTCAGCCTCCTGAGCTGCTAGGATTAATAGGTGTGAGTAATAACAGGTACTCAACTAGGAAGTTATTTTCTTCCCTGGTGCTTCCTGTCCACAAGTTTCACAGCTGTTTGTGAATCTTACTCCTAGGTTCCACCTCTCTGTCTCAGCACAGCCCAATACAGGATCATCAGGGTCACCTGTGGCTCAGAGGGGTCAAGCAAACAACAGTTAAACCTTCTCTCTGATGCTCCTCCCCTCATCAGCAGAGCCAGAATCTTCAATACTCCCAAAGACACTCATCTGATCTTTGCTTGGAATTTCTACTCATCCACCTCTGATTCAGCATGTCTTAGAATAAAAATTAAACCTAAGAGGAGACCTCTTACTGGAGGGTAATAAGTTGTAACAAACAAACAACAAAACTCATGCAGTAGACAGATGAGAGACTGTAGTCACAAAGAACAAGTGGATGTAAAAAGGCAATCAGGCCAGTCTGGGCCTGGCATTGAGGGAAAAAGGCACATACCATGGGATTTACTATAATAGGAGTGATCTGATTTGTCTTTACTGTCACCTTGGCCACCAACCACCATGCTCCAACTAAGTTCTTCCCCCAACTCGTCTCCTTGATAAGAAGGTGAGATCCCAATTCCACGAGCCAGGAGCATCTCAGGAAGGGAGGCTTTCTGGCAACTCTGAGTGGCTCTAGGAATCTGAATCCAGCTTTCTAGGGAAGAGCAGGATGTAGTAACATAGTGGAGAAGGCCCACAAGATACAAAGGAGCTGGGTCACTACTAGCCTGGAAAACTAACAACCCACAGAGCATTTGACCAGTTTTCCTTTTCAAATGAGAAATGTATCCTCAGATTTTAAAGATGCTCAGATTTCTGGAATGGTGTCCATATTGGAAATGGTACATGTGTTCTTATATATAGGATGGTTGGAGTTGGTACCAACTGGTATCCATACCATCCCATTGCAGAAAACATAGGACAATACCAGGAAGGAAAAACTAGTTAGTGACATCTAGAGTTTGGTGCTGGGTACTAAGGTCATTTTAATTATGTGCCAAAATTACCTTTGTCTGTTCACTGTCTGGGTCTTCAAGCCAAGCATAGGGGTCACAAATCTTATGTCCATGATAATCTTGTACCTGCAAAAGACAAAAATCACATGTTGAGTAATTAGAGACTACACTCAAATTAAAACTTCTGTTTTCTGAATGTAGTGAAGAGGAAAGGGACCTCATTACTAATTGGCTCACTGGCAATATTGCCCAAATTACTACATGAACCAAATGTGGCAGGTTCTCAAAAGGTATCAAGCCACTCCTTATAAAAGATTGTTTTAGCTACAGAGCAAAGAAATATGAAAGGTCTGAATGGGAAATGGCTCAGTCTGTACAACACAAAACAAAGGCCCACCGGCTGTGCTAAAGAAACTTGAAAATGTGCTATCAGGGGCAAAGCACAGAAGGAGACAATGTCGTCAGCACAAGAGGACAGTCTGGAGGGCAGCTACCAATATGTGTGCATGTTCATGTGCTTGTTGCCCATGATGACAAAGTCTCCAGACAAAGTTTGCTTTTGTTGGTGGTGGTTTTGTTTTTTTGTGTGTGTGTACCAGTACTGGGGCTTGAACTCAGGGCCAGAAGGCTCTCTCGCCCTTAAGCTTTTTCACTCAAGGCTGGTGCTCTACCACTTGGGGCACACCCCTAGTTCCAATTGAAGACTCTCACCATCTTTTCTGCCCATGCTGGCTTTGAACTGCAATCCTCAGACCTCAACTTCCTGAATAGCTAGCTAGATTACAGGCATACGCCACCAGCACCTGGCTTCATTTTGCTTTTAGGTCTAAACTGCCAAAACCAAGTTATTACTATATGGTAAATCATGATTCTGACTCACAGGAATGAACCCATTCCTAAACAAAAGCTCTTCTTCTCTTTGTACTATTTGAAATGCCTTTCTCCACTGTTTATGAGAATAAAGCACAAAACCCTCACCTGTTAGGACTACCTTAGCAGAAGAAATAAAATGGTGTTGTGTCAGCAGAGCCTGGCTGAGGAAAACTCTCTGAAACACCCACTGGGGAAACTTGACAGTACAAATCCCCAGGGACCAGTGGAGGGACTAGGAAGGAACAAGTGGACCAGTTTATCATCATTCTCCAGAAAAAAAAGTCATTAGAAAGACTTCAACCTCATGGAGTCGAGATCACTCCAATCAACCGAGACTATGTCTCTCCAATCAAGTCTCAATGACCCTAACATTCTGGCTTAGGCTTATACCAGGCTACAGGGACAAATGACTTTTTAATCTGTCTCCTACTTTTATTCTGTGTGTCTGAATGTGTATGCATTCTATTCCCCCTGTACTGGGGCTAGAATGCAAGGCCTTGTGCGATGGCTGATCCACCTCTCTCCAAAAGCTGGCACTCTACCATTCGAGCCACAGCTCTACCTGCAGCTTTTTGCTGGTTAACTGGAGATGTCTCTCGGATTATGTGCCCTGGCTAGCTTAGAACCAAGATCATTAGATCTCAGCCTTTTGAGTAATTAGGATTATAGGCGCAAGCCATCCCTGTCTGGATTAGCTTTATTCTAAAGTAGCAGAAATTAAAGAGCTACTCCCTGAGGAAAACAAACTCTCCTGGAAAAGCAGTATCTGAATGTTGTTCCTGGAGCTACACAAAGTTCCAGCGTGATCCCTGCCAAGTGAGACCATCTCTCTGGCCTACAACACCTGGCTTTCTGCAGGTGTCCTCTGACGCCACATGAGAAAACTCACAAAAATATAGAGCTCTGGGAGATGCAAACCTCTGAATCTATTCTCAAATGATTGACCAACAGGAGCAAGGGCTATACAATCAGACTAACCTTTTTGGTTTTGTTTAAAAAAAAAAAATCACCAATTTTCAATCTTGTCTCTTGTCAGTTTCAGTTGATTATTGCTAAATGAAAACTTTTTAATCTTTCCTTCTCATCTGCAAGTCTTTTATACTTTACATACCTGGAAATGGCCAGCAAATAGCCTAAAATAACAACGTTCATCTTGTCAATATGGAAATCAGAATAATTTAACTCTGTAAAGGATCTTCCAATCTACCATTTTGGGAATGCTGGCAGCCCAGGATCATCTACACTCAAAGCCAGATTTGGGATTAAAACAATCAGCTAAACTGGACACTGAGGATCATGCCTGTAATCCTAGCTACTCAGGAAGCTGAGATCTGAGGATTGTAGTTCAAAGCTAGCGTGGGCAGGAAAGTCCGTGAGACTCTTATCTCCAATAAACTACAAAGAAAGAGACAGAAGTGGTGTTGTGGCTATTGTGGTAGAGCACTAGCCTTGAGCACAAGGAGGCTAATGGACAGCACCCAGGTCCTGAGTTCAAGCTCCAGGATTGGTAAACAATACAAACAAACAACAACAACCAGCCAACCTCACACAGACCAGGCACTTTTTTCAGGCATACTAGAAATCTAATTTTCTTTTTACTAGAATTCACAATAAAGCTAAGTGACGGTGCTGCCAAAGTGATGAGTATTCTAATATTCACCACCTGGTAAGAAGGTTGTTGATGCTGTTTTACAGATTACAAAACCCAATTTTAAGAAAGGCAAAGGTCAATGGATTTACTATTTACACAGAGCTAACTGTGAGTTAAATATTATGCCATAAATTTCATTCACATTAACTCATCTGATTCTCGCTGTGAAGTTATTGACTCATTTTTCCAGATGAGGAAACCAAAGCTGGAGATAGCTAAAAGCAATTGTCTAGGGTCTGAGGGTTAGTAAGTGCTGGGATTTAACCCACCTGTGGCTCATCCCAAGGCCTGTGGATCCAATTTTGTGCTAAGTCACTCAGCTAATGAACCTGGCCAAGTGTTCATGCCATGGTAGGTATGTGGCTGGATTCTGACTCAGAACCCAATGCAGCAAGCACCAAGCTTGCTCCTGAATGATTTTTTCTACTAAGGAAATACCTCTGTCATCTGAAGTTGTACACAGTCATCTAAAGCAGACGCACATCAGTTACTAAAAAGATGTTTAACTAAAACAGGGAAGAGGCTCCCTAGAGCACTAGGCAGCTAATCTCAGAAGCCACAGCCCATGCTGTCCTCATCAATTTTGGTATTTCCAGGTGCATATGCTATTGATGGAGTAGTCTTATAGCCATGACACTGGAATCCAAATTACACAGTACCTAATTCCTCCACTTGACCTAATTCCTCCATCTGAAGAATTAAGTTTGCAAACCATTCCTCACATCCCCCCAGGAGGCTTTAAAAGAAAGCCTGTACTACTTTATCCTGTTCCACAGTTTGCTTCTACCCTAGTACCCACTGCCTTAGCATAAAGTCAGATGCACACAGCAGGTGAGGCCATCAAACCTGGCTCCCCACTCCTCAGCCCTATCCAAGCTTATCCATCCACAGATGGTGTGATCGCTAAGTCCTTCCCGCCATCCTACAAACATACACAATTTCTATTTGTCTAGCCCTGCAAAACTATGGCTATACTTTCGTCTCAGGGTCATGAATATCTTTTCTCCCTTATCCTGTTAGACATCTCCCCATGATGAAAGTTAGCTGCAACCTTTCCTGTATCCTCCTCTTACCCAACACTCTTTGCCAGGTTGTGAGCTCCTTGTAACAGGCCTGAACAACACTGATGGAGAATGGTGAATGACAGAGCACAGGAAGAGCCATAGTTTCCAAATTTCTAGTCAAGAAAGCAGAAATCCACCAAACGGGTATCATGCTCCAACTGCACATTCTACAGGAGATTGCTGAGCATGCAGCTGAAAGATGCTCAAGGGAGAGTCTGATCTACAACCATCTCCAGCATATGCTGGTGAGAAACCCATCCTCCAAATCAAAGGCTACAATTTAAGCAAATGAATAAGTGATGCCCAGGGCTTAGTAAGTACACTGTGGGAGCCAGAGAGGAGGATCTAGACCAAACCAGAGCTATACTCCCTCAACAACCAGGCTTAAGGTTATCACAAGTAGTTCCCAGACAAGAACGAAGGGGGAGGGGGGAGGGGGAGGCGCAATATGTACCATATATGCTTGCTTGTAATATTTTAGATGTCTTTATAAAACACCTACTTAACTCATGGGGAACACACAAATAAACTACAAGATTTAGGTATCCAGAGTGGAGAGAAACTATGAAATAACTCCCAAAAACACACACACACACATACATACACACACACAGTCTGAAATTGTTTTTATATTTTTATTTATTAAAAAAAAAAAGATGGTGCTGGTGGCACCATCCTAGCTACTCAGGAGGCTTCAAGGTTCAAGGCCAGCTTGGGCAGAAAAGTCCATGAGACTCCGTCTCCAAAATAACTAGCAAAAAGATGGTCTAGAGGTGTGGCTCAGATTGCCTATCTAGCAATCTTTGAAGCTAAGCAAGTCTGAAGCCCTGAATTCAAACCGGATTATAAATATAAACCTAAAAACAATTAAAAACAAAACAAAACAAAACTCCAAGATCCTCGAGATCTTGGAGAAGCAGAGCCAAGACCGTTTCAGGTTTTCCCATCTGGCCCACACAGCAAGGCTGCCATGAAAATGAATGACAAGTCTTCGTATAGAAACAAATCAGCCCTACGGTCAGCATGAATAGACCATCTATGAGAAAAAAGGACCAATAACAGCTAAAAGATCTCCCCAAAGTCACTAGCTCTGAGTAACCAAACCAGAACTAGTATTCAAGGTCTCACTGAACAGCAGGGTCACTCTAGTCTCCCACACAAAGGGAGCGACTCTTCCACCTCAGCAAGAGAGCTTCCTAGGCTGTTTGGGGGGTTGAATTTAATAAGGAAGAAACTGAATAATCTGACAAATATGGTTACCAGAGGTCAATGGGCGAAAGAAACCATGAATGCATTACAGGCACTAGGAAATCTTCACTTAAAACACCTCTAACCTTTTACCCCCAGGTGAGAAGCATCTCAAGAGTGTGCAGGGATACTGGCCCTAAATTGGGTCAAAGGAAACAGGAAACATACTGCAACTACATTATGCAAAAATACTTGTACTGTGATTCCATTTTAAGTAATCTGGTTAATTTTGGCTACTAGTACAGGAATCATGACCATAACATTTGGACTGGATCCAGCTCTTAAAATGCCAACCACAGAGAGAGGGAGAAGGAGGAGAGAGAGAGACTGAGTGTATTTGCTCAGAACTTCACTGACTGGGTCTGAGTAGCTATCCTGAGTTCCTCCAACAGCTTAGGTGGTTAACTCCTGCTAGGCAAAACCTACTCCGCACAAGGCCACGCATCCAGTCCCTCTCCCGGCCTCTCTCAGCCCGCCAAGCCCCCTCAAGGTGGACACAGCGAACCCCTTCCCCACGACTTAAGTCTCGAACTCCGCCACCCCCACCGTGCCCTCTCCCCCCTCCCCGCCCCCAGCAGCCACGGCCCAGCAGCAGCAGCAGCAGCAGCGCGGCCCACCGCAGGGCCGGCTTCACCCCGAATGAATGAACTCTCTCCTGCACTTCCAGATGCTGAAGTTTCCAAAGTTTCCCCTCTGCGTGTGGAATCGCACTCGATTTCCCACGTACACCCCACCCGCGTGCACTTTCTCCTCCCACCATATTTAAGGGAAGAGGCTTCACCCGTTTAAAATAAAAAGCAGCCGAGCCACCGGGGGTCTCCCAGCCCGCCACGGCGCCCCCCGGACCCCACGGATCAGAGGAAGGACCCCGCAACTCCGACTGCGCCCGCACGCGGACCGTGACCTCCAAGCCGGGTCCCCCCCACCCCCGCCTCCGCGCCCCCCCCCGGCCCGTTCCT
>NW_012267278.1:4471778-4474878 GCF_000151885.1 Dipodomys ordii | reverse complement strand
CAGGCATGAAACCTATCTCCCTGTCTCTCTCCACCCCAGCACCCCTGGTGGACGCCGGGTGCTTCCGCAACCAGATTATGGAGGTTCCTTGAAAGTGTTGTGACAGCCAGGCAGAGAAGCCCTTCTTGGAGACTCCCTGATGATTCGGGGACCCACGGTGGAGGGGTTCTGGGGAGAGGTCTTTTACTTACCTTGCGGGTTCCTCCTTTTCCGCTCCTGCTTGTGTATAAATATTGAGCACCACTTAACTACTGCACCTGGGAAAGAGTAGAGGGGAGGGAGGTAGACAAGATGCTTGACCCCCAAGCCCATGAAAATATATTACATTTCTTCCTCCCTGAGCTAGTGATGGCTTGTGTGGTGGTCTTCCTTTCTGAACCTCCCAGAAGAGGTTCTGTTGTGGGACCCTAGTGTGTTTCTGATTCCTGGCTTCTAGCCAGGCCCAGGAGAAGGTATGGGTGTGACTAGAAACTCCTTCGCTTCTGCAGTGTGGATGTGGAACAATAGCATGCCTTTTCTCCGGTTTCACACCTGCCTGTCCTCTGCTTCAGCATCTGTGATCACGGTGACATGTTTGATGATCGTTTGTCTGTCCCTAGGCCCCTCTTTTGGCCATCTGAGAAACCTTGGTTCTGAGATCACTCACAGGCTCCTGGATGAAACAGTACAAACCCACACAGGCTCAGAGGATGCTGCAGCCTGGCACTCCTGATGTCAGCCCCCGGTCTCTGACAGATCATTAACAGCATCTCAGGGAGATCTGATCCAGCAGATCCCTTAATAATTATAATTAATGCTGATTGGGTGGTTTTTAAGTACCAGGAAATTACTTTAATATTTATGAGAGAAAAACTAATATTATCTCAGTTATATATTTGAGGCAAACTGCGGCCGACTTTTGTCCATAGCTTTAGCTAAATACAAATATACATACATACTACGTTATAGATAGCACCAAAATCCAACCCAGCCTCTGATGATTTTTGTTCTCAGAAGTAAACAGGTGTGCTCTAGTCTGCAGAGCCCAGGAGAAGAGGAAACTTCCCTAGGACTTTAATTTAGCAGGACCTGAAGTACAGAATGTGGGAATGGTGGTAAACAGTGGGCACATGTTGCTGTCTTCTCTTCTAGAAGTTATTTGTCCAGGAAAGGAAAGGCAAGAGATGCAATTCTAGAGTACTTTCCTGGAGCAGGAGGCCTTGGTTCAATCCAGTACTGGAGGAAAAAAAAAAGAAAGGAAATTACTAAATATCTGGAATAAATCTAAACAAGCAAACAAAACCAGACAAGATTAGAGCATAAAGATTGAGACTATTCTCCTGAAAGACACTAAAAAACAAAACAATAACAACAAAAAAAAATAAAACAATAGCCAGGCACCAGTGGGTCATGCCTGTAACCCTAGCTACTTAGGAAGATGCAGAGGTGTGGTTGAAGTGATAGAGTGCCAGCTTGAGCAAAAAAAAAAAGCAAGCAAGACTTTGAGGGCTTGAGTTCAAGCCTTAGTACCAGCACCAAAGAAGAGGAGGCAGAGGGGGAGGGGGAGGAAGAGGAAGAGGGGGAGAGGAAGGAGGAGGAGGGATGAACCTAAATAAAGGGAGATATATCCAGAGTTCGTGGACTGTTATATTTAATATTCAAAGTTGTCAGTTGTCCAAAAGTTGCTTTATAGATAGAATGTAACCACAGTTAAAAATCTTAACTCTTCCAGGCTGGCTCAATGGTAGAGTGTTTGCCTTGTATGCTTGAGGCCCTGGGTTTGATTCCTCAGCACCACATAAGCTAAAGAGCTAAACAGTGCAGGGACAGCACCCAGGCCCAGAGTTCAGGCCCCACAAGCGACAAAAAAAGAAAAAAAAACTTTAACCCTTTATTTTTTTGTTGAAACCTAACAAGGATTCCACCAAATAAAAGTTCCTTCAAAGTAAAGGGGTAATAAAACTTTATCAAGATACTTCTGAGAAAAAAAGTAGTCTTTTCCTACTTGGAATGAGTACAAAGTATAATCATAAAGATGGGATGGTCCATAAAATTGGATAGAAAACTTAGCCAGCAGAATAGAATTGAATAGCCAAGAACAACTTAAGAAATTCAGCAAACTTTCATATGAGACTGTAGCCCCATTGCAAGTTAGCGCGGAATGGAAGGACAATTTTAATAAACAGGAAAAGAATAAATGTTTATGATAAGTATCTAGGAAAACAATAAAAGTGTTGTCTACTAGGATTACATACTTTAAAACAAGCTTCACAAGGACTAAAAACAACCACAACTTTAAAACACTTAAACAAACAAACAAACAAAAACCAGATGAGTGTCTTTCTTATTTGGAACCGGGAAAAATTTTAACATGGCATACAAAAAGTCACCACAAAAATATATTGATAAATTTGGCTGTATTAAAATAAAGAACTGTTAGACTCCCAAGGATGACTAGAAAAAGTGAGAAGTCAAAACCTGAAGTGAGAAAAAATTGTGCACACTAAATCAAGTTGGCAAGGGTGTATAATCTGATGCTAAATGTAAACTGAACAAATTTCAGGTTTACAGTAAATCCTTCCATTATGTCTTTTTCTTTTTAAAAAGAAGTTCCAAGCTGGATGCTGGTGTGGTGACTCATCACTATAATTATAAACTACTTAGGAGGCTGAGATCTAAAGATCATGGTTCAAAGCCACCCGGGACAGAAAAGTCTGTGATACTCTTATCTTCAATTAACCATTAAAAAGCCAGAAATGGAGCTGTGGCTCAAGTGACAGTACACAGCCTGTGATAAAATGTTAAGGAACAGCACTCAGGCCCTGAGTTCAAGCCCCAGAATCAGCACACAAACACAAAAAGTTGCTCACATAAAGATAACATTTCCTCTTGGACTGGAATAAATTCAATTTAAAAAATTGACAAAGAGATAAAGTAGGCAATTTATGGTAATTTAAACACATAAAACTAACAAGCATTCAGAAATGACAAGAACGTGAAAAATCAAGGAAATGTAGCTGAGAACCTACCGGTGGCTCACTCACACCTATAATTCTAGCTACTACTAGGAGGCTGAAATCTGAAGATCAAGATTTAAAGCCAACATGGGCAGAAAAGTCCA
>NW_012267278.1:4390438-4471143 GCF_000151885.1 Dipodomys ordii | reverse complement strand
AAAAAAAAAATCAAGGCAATAGAAATCTTCACCACAATGAAGTTTCATTTTATATCTATTCAGTTAACAAAACAAGAAATATACAGTACCAAATATAAAAGAATTTACATTCTTTCACATGCACTAACACATTACAACTACATAATAAGGGTAATGAGTAGGAATAAATCTGCAATTGGAGCAGGAGTTTGAAAACTCCTGAATCATTAAGACATTTCGGAAAAGTCAGTAAAAAACATGAAAGATTTTAACAAAATGATTGACAAACTTGGCATATTGTTTTTAGCTAACAATGACATACCATACATTGTTTAGAAGTACAAATAGACCATTGTAAAAGAAAAATCTTGACCAGATATACCAATAATAAAGCCAATGCTTAGCAGTGACTCTGTTTTAAGAATTAAAAGAACTCTCAAAATATTTCAAAGTTGAAATAATATAATGATCAGTGTTTCCCAGAATTAATGTAAGTAGAAGAGCCCAAACATTTTTAGAAATTACAAGTCAACTTTCTAAACACTTGTGGGTCAAAAACATAATAAAAATCAGAAAATATTTTGAACTGAGCAATAATGAAAACTACATATATTGTGGCATATAGTGAAGAAGAACCAAGAAGAAAATTTACAACCACACACACACACACACACATATATTATACATATATTAAAAGAAAACCACATATTAATGAACAATGTTTCTGTTTTGTGAAATTCAAAGATGAGAGCAAATCCAGGCACTGGTGGATCAGGATTGTAATCCTATCTACTCAGGAAGCTGAGATCTGAGGATTGCGATTCAAAGCCAGCCCAAGCAGAAAGTCCGTGAGACTTTTATTTCCAATTCAATACAGAAAGCTGAAAGTGGAGCTGTGGCTCAAGTAGTAGAGTGTTAGCTTTGAGTGACTACAAAAGCTCAGCAACAGTGCCCAGGCCCAAAGTTCAAAGCTCCAGGACCAGTTAAAAAATGGCAGCAAAGTAGCTATTCTAGATTAGCATGACATAATAAAGAGGAAGATTTTGTGCCATAAATGAAAGAAAAAAGCCACAGAAGACATTTGCAAAACATATTGTAAACCATGCATGGTGATGTACTCCAGTAATCTCAACACTCAGAAGGCTGAAGCAGAAAGATCTGGAGTTAGAGGCCAGCCTGGACTGCATACTGAAACCCTGTCTCAAAAACAAAAACAACAGAAAAACAAAATTGAGAATATGTGTCTAAGGAATCAATATTGATTTCCTTGAAAAGCTTGATAAAGCTTACAAAATTCTGGTGTGATTAATTGAAATAAAATGAAAAATGAAAAAATAAAACCAAAGTAGAAGAATAGACCTGTGCTATATAGACAAATATGGTACGAATTTGTACCGAGAAATTTAAAAATTTAAGTGAAAGGCAGCATTTCCTAAGAAGCTGAATTTTGAAAACTCTGACAGTAGTAGAGCATTTGTCTAATGTGTACAAGACCCAGTAACACATACACACAAACACACATACAAATGCATGCATATGTGAGAGTATGTGTGTGTAAGAGAAGAAAATTATTATATCTATATGATAAAATTAGAAGGTTATCTCACACCATATTTTAAAAAATCCGTCTAAAAGACTTAAACACAAGACCTGAAACTGTCAACTTATTAGAAGAAACAAAATGGAAGAAAAGGAGCAATGAACCTTTGGACAGGATCCTAAAGTACGAGTGACAAAAGCATAAATAGACAAGTGTGATCACATTAAACTAAAAGTCTCTTGCAGTGGGAACATGGTGAGTAAAGGAACTTACAGAATGGGAGAAAATATTTGCAAAGTGGCTTACACCTGTAATCCTAGCTACTCAGGACGTTGAAGCCAAACCTAAGCAGGAAAGTCCAAGACTCTTATCTCTTATTAACGAATAAGCCAGAGGTGGAGCTGTGGCTCAAGTGAGGGCAGTAGTCCTGAACGAAAAGCTCAGGGACAGCACCCAGGCTGTTAAGTTCAAGCTTCAGGATCAGCAATAAAATAAAATAAAAGTAAACAAGCCAGGTGCTGCACTGTGCCCCTAAATTTCCAGCAGTTGGTGGCTAAGGAGAAAGATTGCTTGGGCCCAAAAGTTTGAGACCAGTTAGGCAACACAGAAAGATCCCATGTCAGAAACAAAAGCAACATCAACCAAGGAAAGCACACACACACACACACACACACACACACACACACACACACACACACACATAAACTCATAAAAATACATTTTTGAAGACCAAGCAAAACAAAAATTTCAGTTTCAGGATAAGAAGGATTTCCTTAAATAGAAACAATGCTATACCTTAATATTAGAAATCCATATTCACAGAAATAGTTCAGAAGAAATTGAAAAGTCTGCATTAAGGGATCAAACATCTATATATACATCTATAAACTATCAAATAACTAGTACATAAGGCTGGGATGTAGGGCTGGGATGCAGCTCAGTGGTAGAGTTCTTGCTTAGTAAGTATGAAGCCCTGTGCTTGATTTCTAGCACCATCAAAATTCATTTTCTTAAAACTAGTATGCCGAACATCTTTTAAATAGTCTGAGAAATCAGACTGGGTGCCAGTTGCTCATGCCTGTAAGCCTAGCTTCTCAGGTAGCTGAGATCTGAGGATCATGGTTTGAAGCTAGCCCAAGCAGGCAAGTCTATAAGACTCTTATTACCATTAACCAGCAAAAAGCTAGAAGTGGAGCTGTGGCTCAAGTATACTCAGTGACAGTGCCAAGTGAAGAAAAAAAGGAAGAAGGAGAAGGAGAAGGAGGAAGAGGAAGGGGAAGGAGGAGGAGGAGGAGGAGGGAAGAAAAAACTTTAATCTCCATAAGGTACTATACATCTTGATTAGAAAAATGATTCTGAAAATCCCATATGTAGAGCAGTGTGATTGATTGTTCTGGGGTCCCACCTGGGGGACTACAAATTGCTGAACAATTTTGGGAAATGGTTTTACTTTATCTAGTAAAACTTAACATGCTATATACTACAACCAATACATTTGCTCAAATATTCTTTAAAAAAAAATCACAATAGGGCTGGGAAAGTGGCTCAGTGGTAAAGTGTTTGCCTTGCATGCATGAGACCCTGGGTTCCATTCCTCAGCACCACATAAGCAAAAAGAAAAAAGCCGGAAGTGGCGCTGTGGCTTAAGTGGTAGAGGGCTAGCCTTGAGCTGAAGAGCTGAGGGACAGCGCCCAGGCCCAGAGTTCAGGCCCCACAACCGTACCCCCTCCTCCCCAAATCACAATAGCCAGGCACTGGTGGCTCATGCCTGTAATCCTAGCTACTCAGAAGGCTGAGATCTGAGGATCATGGTTCAAAGTAAGCCCTGGCAGGAATGTCTATGAGACTCTTAACTCCAATTAACCACTAGAAAAATGGAAGTGGTACTGTGGCTCACAGTGGTAGAGTGCTAGCCTTGAGAACAAGAGCTCAGGGACAGCACCCAGGCCCTGAGTTCAAGCCCCATGACCTACAACAACTACAAAAAAAAGTTAGACATATACTTCTTATATTAGAAATCTCATTTAGATCTGGGTGTCGATAGCTCACACCTGTAATCCTAGCTACTCAGGAGGCTGAGATGAGGATTGTAGTTTGAAGCCAGCCTGCACAGTAAAAATCTATGAGACTCTTATCCCCATTAAGCACCAAAAAACCAGAAGTGGAGCTGTGGCTCAAGTAGAAGAGTGCTAGCCTTGAGCACAAAATGTCAGGGACAGTGTACTACCGTGAGATCAAGCCCCAGGGCACTGACACAAAAAGAAAGAAAGAATGAAAGACAGAGAGGGAGAGAGGGAGGGAGAGAGGGAGGGGAAGAAGGGGAAGAAGGCAGGGAGGCAGGGAGGCAGAGAGGTAGGGGGACAGGAAGGCAGGCAGGCAGGCAGGCAGGCAGGAAGGCAGGAAAGAAGGAAAGAAGGAAGGTAATCTACTTAAAGGTCAAGTCTGCCCCATATCATTTGCATACCTGTGCATATCTCTGAGTCTTTATATTCTTTCTCTTGTGGTCAATGTCCTTTATCCTTGGTTCAACACTGTGGTGCACTACCCTGGTCATCACCCAGGGGACCGGGAGTGAGAGGAGGTGACGAGGCCATGGAGTTCTTGCGTTCCCACCTTCCCTGGGAGTTTTAGGAGTAGATTCTACTCAGGTCTCCTTAAGAGAAGCCTGCACACACATGTCCTAGGGCATACTGGAGTGTTCACACAACATTTATGCATGATTGAGCCAAACTAGAAACCAAAGACAGCTACCTGTCAACAAAACATTGAATAAAACTATGGGAAATGTAGGCCGGGAATGGGGCTTCGTGGTAGAGTGCTTGCCTAGCATGCAGGAAGCCCTGGGTTCGACTCCTCAGTCCCACATAAACAGAAAAAGCTGGACGTGGCGCTGTGGCTCAAATGGTAGAGTGCTAGCCTCGAGCAAAGGAAACTCAGGGAGAGTGTTCAGGCCCTGAGTTCAAGCCCCAGAACTGGTAAACACACACACACACACACACACACACACACACACACACAAACTATTGGAAATGCACGCAATGAATTATAGAATTATAGCAGGCCTACTATTTTTAATGAATAACATGACTTGAACTGAAGAAACCAAAGAAAAGCGGATAGAATTGCTGAATGTCAGGTGGCCATTTCTTCAAAAGTAGAGAAGTGATTTCTCAGGAGTGCTCTTTAATTAAGAAGTAATATTACATAAAACAAACTGGCAGGCATTTCCTCTTCCTTTTTACAGCTGCTGGGTGGTGGTGGCTTATACCTCTAATCCTAGCTACTCGGGTGGCTGAGATCTGAAGATCACAATTTGAAGCCAACCCAAGCAGGAAAGTCTATGAAACTCTCATTTCCAATGAACCAACAAAGAGCCAAAAGTGGAGATGTGGTTCACGTGATCTAGTGTCAGCCTTGAGTGAAAAACTTAAGGGCCAGTGCCTAGGTCCCAAGTTCAATCCCCAGGATAGGCACATACACATACACAAATAATAATTCACAAAAAATCATCAAAATGGCACATTTCCTTGTGTGTGTGTGTATTACAAGTGCAAAATGCAGACAGTGTTTGCTAACTTCTTATTTTTACCAACTCAATTGAAAGTCATTGTGGGAATGAATTACTTTAAACACGTATGTAATGGCTCTTGGATTTCTTGGCATATCCTTGATATCAGAGAGCTAGGAGCCAGAGACTCGTGTGTGCAACTGCTTTGTCAGTTTACCTGTCATACTGTGGAGAGAATCCAGTTGACCTTCCATTCCTTGTAGTGACTCAGGGTTCCCTGGGGGAGTTCTGAAGACTAGAGGCAGCCTCATTGACCAGTTGCATGAGGCAGAAAGAACAGGCAGAAGGCTCCTTGGAGCCCTGGACACCTCTCAGGTTGGAGGTTTAAATCTGCTCTATAGTGCTATGATCCAAGAATCCAGTCAGGGTATGAAGCTTGCCAAATCCAAAAGGGCTGAAGGCAGAGACCAAACTTCCAGAGTTTGGGGACAGGAAACCAGAATTTCTATGACTTGATAACTGTGAAGCAGATAAGTATGCAGACAGCAACAGGAGGGAGTTAGCAAAGGCCTGGAGTGATGGACTAACGCTCACAGTCCTGAAAGCACCCAGGATTAGCTATTACTTGTGGTTTATTTAAGGAAGAAGGTAGAGCATGAATATCCCATAGCATGTAAAGGCTCAGGGTAAAACAGTAGTAGGCATGCTAACTGCAAAGAGGATGTGAGGGAACCTCTGTTTTTTTATAAACCAAGTATCTCACTGCCTGCCAACAGGAACAGGGGACATCCAGAGTTTCAGATTGTCTGCGTGCATGTCTTTCTAAGACTGTGTTGTTGTTCAGGGGGCTTTGGGATGATCGAAGTCTATGGAAGTAAACAGGGCACAGTGGCTCCCACCTGTAAGCTGTTGCTGCTCTGAAGGCTGAGACCAGAATGTCTGCAGTTGAAGCTAGCTTTGAGAAGAAGTGCATGGTGATACCATCTGAACCAATAAAAGCTGGGCATCGTGGCAGGCAAGTGACAGCTGATGCTATGCAGGAATCATCAATACGAGGATCAAGATCCAAGTTGGCCTGGGCAAAAGCAAGACCCTGTTTAAAAATCAATCAATCAATAACTAAACCAAAAGGGATGGAGGCATTGCTCAAATGGTAGATTACCTGCCTTATAAGCCCTGAGTGACCACAGTGACACCAAAAATAAAAAGTCTATGAAGTATACTGCTGTCTTAGAATACAAGTGTTCCCTGTCAATGCTTGCTGTCCACTGGTTTAAGAGAGAGCAATTCTGACTGCTCCAGTCTCTTTCCACAGCTCAATCAAAGCACTGCATTTAAAGAAAAACATCTCACAGTAAAAATAACTCACTACAATGGACAAGGGTCTCATATCTAAAATTTACCTGGAACTCAAAAAATTAAATCCCCCAACAACAAATCCTCAAAGAAACAACTGCCCAATAAATAAGTGGGCTAAAGCTTTTTTTTTCTCTCTTCTCTGAAGAGGAAAGAAGGATGGTCAATAGACACATGAAGAAATGCTCAACCTCTCTAGCCATAAAAGAAATGCAAATCAAAACAACATTGAGCTACCAACTCACCCCAGTTAGAATGGCTATAATCAAGAACTCTAATAACAACAGATGCTGGAGGGGATGCGGACAGAAGGGAACCTTACTGCATTGTTGGTGCCAGTGTAAACTAGTTCAACCTCTTTGGAAAGCAGTATGGAGGTTCCTCAAAGGTCTCCACATAGAGTTCTCCTATGACCCAGCAATCCCACTTTTGGCATTTACCTGAATGATCATAAACAAGACCATATGAAAGCTACCAGCACAACTATGTTTATTGCAGCATTATTTACTATAGCCAAGATAGGGAACCAACCCAGATGCCCCTCAGTAGATGAATGGATCAAGAAAATATATATATACACAATGGAATTCTATGTCTCCATCAGAAAGAATGACATTGCCCCATTTGTTAGGAAATGGAAAGATTTGGAAGTGAAGTAAGCCAGGCCCAAAGAAACATAGGTCCCATGGTTTCCCTTATTAGCAATAACTAGTGTATGTCTGAGTCAAGCAGAAAAGGTCAGATAAATTTAAGTTGATGTTAGGCGAAATTAACCCCAATATAAGGACTCAAATGGTTTTTCTTTCTTGCTATTGTTTTTAACATATTCATGAGATGATTTCTTTGTTGCTTTGTATGTCCCTCCCCCACGGTATAACCCCTATTTTCACCTTATTTGATGTGTAATTTGGGGAGGGGAAGGGAAAAAACAAATTGTTTAAATAGGGTTACAGGTGGACCCGTTGCAACAATGGGATGTACAAGACATTATGTCGAAAAGCGAACTTTACAAATTGGCTGGGGGGGGGACGCGAGGGAGGGGAGGTGGAGATGGGAGGGCAGGGTTGGTAAGGGGAAACAAAGGAGGAGGCAACAATGCTTGATAAGAAATGTATTCATTACCTTGCTCATATAATTGTAACCCCCCTGTATGGTATTTTCACAAGAAAAAAAAACTTATTAATTAAAAAAAACCTCACAGTAACAATAACCACTGGGGTGCCAATGGCTCATGCCTGTAAATCCCAGCTACTGAGGGGGCTGAGACCTGAGGATCACAGTTAGAAGCCAGACTGGGTAGGCAAAACAAACAAACAAAAATAATTCATTTGCTCCTCTCTGTCCCACCTATGGGTACAAATCAAACCAGTCATTCAAAATATACAAACTGCTTTTAAAGAAGAAACTGGTGAACCGAGTCTCATAAGGAAAAAAGCGTCTCATGGTCCTCAAGCTGTGAGGCCCTTGTAAGCCTATATCAGACAGATGTGTGCAGAATAGAGTCCAGGGTCAGCCTCTCACTCTGGGGCACCAGTTGCAGACTGTAGATGAACATCTGGGACAAATAGGCTCATTTGTTATTTCTTTCTTATGTATTTTTTTCACTGAATATTTCTTTATCATCTCAGAGCAGCCCTGGTCTCCCTAAATTTAGTTAAGGTTCATTCTCACACTTGCTAAGCTCAAAGGTACCTGCACTGCCCTCTGCTGGCCTAATTCAGATTCAGCAACTGCTTTTCCTCAGCCAGAGTGGCTTCTTATAAATACTAGACTGTTGGTAACAACTTCTCCCTATGGTGAGCAGCTTGATCAACCCTTCTTACCTCAGCTTCTCTTTCCTTCCTTGCTGCAATGTCTAATTTATACAGAATTTGGAAAGGCTCATGCTTTTAACTTCTGCAAATGGTGCATGATGCTCTCAGTGATGTTTTCCAAGGACTCAGTCTAAAGTTTCCTCTAATTCATAAGCTATGGACCCTGTTTGGGTTCCCAAGTATGTTGAGCATTATGCCACATGCTTTACAGGGAGTTAGAAAAGCTTTCCCCTTAAAAGAGCATATGGTGGTTGTGATACCACCAGTTATTTCCACCCTGCTCTGGTAAGACAATTCCCACAGAATTAACCCCCCCCCCCATCAGCAACACCTCAACCCAGGACTACTCATCTCTAGATTTCTCATGGAAGATTGTTTAAATATGTTTAATTACCTGCCAATGATTCAGACTATCACAACACAAAATTATTGTGTGCTATTGAGAATTTACATGGCTACTCAAACATTATCATATTTAAAAAAAACTTGAGTAGGAATATGATTTTCTTTGTTGTCTGTCCTTTCTTTACCTTCCTAGACTCTACTTATCAGGATTTATTCTTTTAAAAATATTTGATGTGTGTGTGGGTGCACCAGTACTGGTGCTTGTAGTTAGGACCTTACACTCTTGCTTGGCTTTTTTTTCCTCCCTGCTCAAGGCTAGTACTCTATCACTTGCGCTACACTTCCACTTCTGGCTTTTTGGTGTCTCATGGACTTTTCTTAAGCTCCTCAGATCTCAGCATCCTGATAAATCTAGTAATTCTTGATTGAGGTTTTATTAGCTGGCCTATACCCCACCAAAATCTGCTATTATCCTTTAGATGAACACCTCCACCTCCATTCTGTGTCTGACCTGATGTTGCTGTGTTTGCCAGGATTTTTTTTTTTTACATCCGTATCAGTTTTTCAGAACTAATCATTCTTCATATATAATGTATTGTATTGATTCACTTGATTGACCTTATGGATGTTTCCAATAATCTCTCAACAGAAAAATTCTTCTTATACATATGGAAGTAGCCTTAGGAAAGTAGACAAATGAGTCCTTTTAAGGACATCAAAATTTTATGCATTTTCTCCCCCTTAATAATAAAATACAAGTCTTTCTCAAAGAAGGCAATAACTTAGCTGAGTGCTGGTGACTCATGTTTGTAGTTTGTAATCCAAACTATTCAGGAAGACTGAAATCTGAGGATTGTAATTCAAAGGCAGCCTGGACAGGAATGTCTGTGAGACTCTTATCTCCAATGAACCACCAAAAAGCTGAAAGTGGAGTCAAGGCTCATGTGGTCCTGAGCAATAAAGCTCAGGGACAGTCAGTGCCTAGGCTGAGAGTTCAAGCCCCAACACTGGCACAAGCACACACAAAAGATAATAACTTAAAAACACTTAAAAATTTTAAATTAGGAAGTGGCATTGTGGCTCAAGTGGTAGAGCATTAGCCTGAGCTGAAGAGCTCAGGTAAAGAGACTGAGCCCAGAGTTCAAGCCCCATAACCTACAAAAACAAACAAACAAACAAAACTTAAATAACTGAAGAATACATACATGTCACATCTCTGTATAAGAGACTGAATTTAAAATATATTATTTGGATCTTCTTGTTCCCAGACATTATCTCTGATTATTAATGTTAGACTTCTAGTGGCTACTACTTCTGGAGTAAATCTTTAATTTCATAAATATTTATTGAGTGTCTACCATATACCAGGCCTCCTGCTAGGAGCTGGAGGTTCAATCATGAGTATGATAAACACAGCCCAGCCAGGTGCCAGTGGCTCATGCCTGTAATCCTTGCTACTCAAGAGGCTGAGATATGAGGATTGTGGTTCAAAGCCAGCCTGGGAAGCAAAAGTCTGTGAGACTCTTACCTCCAATAAACCACCAGAAAATCGGAAGTGGTGCTATGGCTCAAGTGGTAGAGTGCTTGCCCTGAGCTTGCCCTGAGTTGACGGACAGTGCCCAAGCCCAGAGTTCAAGTCCCATGACCGGCAAAAAAAAAGCACACACATGTACACACACACACACACACACACACACGCACCAAAAAACAAAACAAACAAACAAAACTCCCACAGCCCAAGTCCTCAAGGAAGGGACAGTGACAATATCATAGGACCTGCGTGACAGGGTGCTGTGGGAACAGAGGTTATCTAAGTTTGGAGAGAGAGAGAGAGATAGGTTCCCTAAGGAAGTAATGTCTACGCTAAAATCAAGAATGAGCCAGGATGAAGCAGGTGAAGCTCTGGAGGGTGGGGTGAAGTGGGAGGGGCAGGCAGATAATGGTTAAGGGAGCAGGTTGGGGATTGAGGGAAAGGGATACATTTGAGGCACTGGAGCATTCCACATGGTTGGGATGTATAGAGCTATGTAGGAGTGAGGAAAACTGCAGACAAAAACTGGTCAAATCATGCAGCACTTCAATATTCCTTGTAAACAGGGAGCTAGGAGGGTTCTCCAACTGGCTTTATAGTAAATAGCTTCTAGGTGTGTGTCAGATAATTCCAGATAGTACAAATACTACCGAAATAAAATTCCTGAAAATCCAGGGACTTACAGAACAGAAAGTTCATTTGCTTCTCCCTTTATAGGACTAAGTGGTTCTAAATCAGCGGTCAGAGGTAAAAAAGAGAGGCAGATGGGCTTGGTGACTTGCAGAGCCTCTGGGTGGCTACAGCTGTGTTATCTTGAACACATAGCTTCTTCCAGTGTTTCCACCCCAAGTGACTGGGAGAGGAAGAAGGGATTGTGAGTTAGGTGGCTTTTGTGGGTCAGGCCTGAAAGTAGCACATATTGTTTCCTCTTACATTCCATTTGCCAGCACTTGGCCACATGACCACACAACATTGCAAAGGAATGTGGGAAATGGAGCCCAGTCATGCACTTAAGAAAAAGAAATGGATTAGGGGAGGAGGGGAGACAAGTGGTAGCCTCTGGCCCAGTCATGAAAGGAAGAGCTGAAGACTTTGAATCTAAACCTACTGGTCATAAGTTGCCCTCAGAGCCCTTAGTTCTTCAGAGCTATAGGGTGGGCTCTGACCATTTCATATTCCCTGTCTCCTTGGTGCCAGTGCATCTACGACCTTTGTTTTGTTTATGTCAACCCTAACACTTTCCAAGAGTTATGTCAACCCTAGCCTTTCCTCCATGAATCTGATGCTTTGTCCCTCACTTCGCAAGCTGTTTGCTGTTTGTTTGCCTGGCTCTGCCTGTTTTAAGGAAACAGTCCAGCCCTGCTGGTCAGTTGGGGTAGCCAGACATGCTAGTTGGTGAAATCAGTAGGTGGCACTGGTGTCAGCAAGACACCCATTCCAAAGCCCCGCACGCAGTGAACGCCTGGCTTTAGTCACGCTCAGGAGAACCCAGCACCACCAGCTCGCGTGACCTACTTCCTCCACACTCCATTTTCAAAAGAGTGGCCACACCCAGGTTGACCAGTGGATTGTTAAAAACAGGGATGTCAACATGCTCTGAACTGACTGCCAACACAAACATTTCCTTTGTGTGGTTGGACTCAGGAAGGCCAAAGAAGTTTGACCTGTCTGGGTTGGAGAGCACCGTCAGCCACTGTCCTCAGGACTTCTCTCCAGGAGTTGAAGAAAGAGGCCTGCGTGGTTTTAAATGAGAGTCGGGCCAACTTCTTTCATCACCACGGACTAGTGAGTGCTGTTTGCGATGATGAGGAAACCAGGATGTCCCATCCAAGGCCTCATTGTTTGGTTTTTTCTTTCTTGCCTTGTGTCACCTGCTGTGGTGTCCTTTCACTCTGGGTTATTTTTCACAACACTAGTAAGGCGTGGTTGGAGTTTTCTCTCCTCATCAAGAGTCTAAACTGACATTGCAAGGAGAGACTAAGACTTTCAACAAATAATCTTAGGAAATTTAGCGCTGGTGGCTCACACCTGCAATCCTAGCTACTCAAGAGGCTGAGATCTGAGAGGTTCAAAGCCAAAGTCTGTGAGACTTTTTATCTCCAATTAACTAGCAAAAAGCTGAAAGTGGAGATGTGGCTCAGGGAGTAGAGCACCAGCCTTGAATATGATAAGGGATAACACTCAGGCCCTGAGTTAAGCCCCAATCCCAATAACAGAAAAAAATAACCTATGTCTATGATCATGCTGTACAGACATATGAACATGTCATAAGTGAAAGACATTCATAAATGAAGGTGACCTGAGTATTAGAAATTTTTTATTAGTCTTCATTTAATATCCAACCCTCCTAGAACTATAGGCAAGAAATCAATTACCCTAATGCTAATTTAGGCATTATAACCTATGAGAGATTAGGATTTTGATATCACCAAAAAGCATCATATATTTATGATTGATTATATGACTCTTAGAGATTTCCTTCAAATCAAGCTAGTCTAAGCAGATCTCATCCCTTATTCTGGTACTCATCCTCCCCATACCCCAAGATTTCCTCCCAAACATTTCTTCAAAAAAATCTCTTTTCTACTTGACTCATATATTAAAAAAATATTTTCTATGTGTATCACAGATGTGGCTAGAACCTTGGATCAGTCAGGAAGATCCAGGAAGTGTTGAGATAACAATCCCTAAATCTCAGTGACTTAAATCAACAAAGAATTTCTCTCTTGTGCTCCAAGTCCAGTGTGGGGAAGTAGAGGGCTTTGTGCATCTGAATTCCTCAGGGACCAAATTCAGATCAACTGAAACTCGATGCTAATGATGATTGAAGTGCACAATCATTGCATTACGGCTAAGAGAATTTAGCAAGCCCTATTTTGGGGTTTAAAGCTCTGTCTGGAAGTAGTGTGTCATCTCTCTTCCCATTTCCTTGGTCAAATTAAACCACATGGTTCCGATGAACTGGAAAAATCCATAAGAAGTAAAGGACAGATTAAATACACATTTTCCACTGGAATAAGTTTCACAATTTTCACACATCTCAGAGAGGAAGCTAGGGTAGATTAATGATTTTCTCTCTCCCCCCCCCGCCCCCTTTCTCTCTCTATATATATATAAATATAATATATATATATATATATATATATAATAAAAATTGAATTGGGTTGGTGACTTCAGAGCCTGGAGTGCCATCTCTCAGGAGGCAGAGACAGGAGGATAGGAAATTTTGGCCCAGACTGGCTACCACAGTGAGACTCTGTCTTGGAAATCCAACCAATCAACCAAACAAACAAAACTTAGAGAGAGTAAATAATTCTTTTAGATCAAACAACTGTCTTTTGGATTAGGTTATCATGACAGCCAGCTTTCAATGTTATCTACAACTTTTCAACATTGCATACTCAGCTCTCCCTACCAATGGTCTTGCATGTACAGATTCATCCAATTTGGAGATGGAAAACACCCCCCTCCCCAGCTGTGTCTGTACTGAGTATGTACAAGATATTTTTTACCTATTGTTAGTCCCTAAACAGTATATTCCTGCAACCATATACATGACATTTACATTGCATTTGAAATTAGAAACAACCTAGAGATGATTTAGGTATGCAGGAGAATGTGTGCAAATATATGCAAATACTTGAGTCCTGGTGGGTTTGGGTATTCTGAGAAGGGGTCCTGCAACCAATGTCCTGAAGGCAGCAAAGGTGTGAACGTATGTTCAAACTAATGAGGAGCAATTTCTAGTGGCACAACCTGGAGTTCAAAGTAATAGAAACAGAACAGCATTTTTCGAGCTGTGTTGCCATTGTAGCAACTGAAAGAACTCTAAGTCCTTTCCCAAGTCTCTCCTCCCAGCTAATTCTAGGTGGCACAGGTGGTGTTTACTGTGTGCTAATAAATGTGGTCAGCCAGGTGTCCTGTCATTACATGCCCGGCCCTGACTCTCCCACTAAGACCTAGATGCCGGAACTCAAGGAACTCACACTCCTCCCAGAGGGATGCTGACCACTGGTCAAGGCCTCTGTGGCCTAATTTAGGAAGACAGCACCCCAGCATCCTATAGAAATGTAAAGAGCTCTTTAAACTATTAATAAGACTCTTCTTTCAGCTCTTTCTTTCAGCCTCAAACATGAGTCAGTCATCTTCAGCCACTCGGATGCAGGTTAATCTGGGCTCAGGGTCCCCAGGTCATCTAAGGTCAGACTTGTGGCCTCAACTCTCTTCTCTCACACCAGGAGGATTTCCTGAGATGCCTCCAGTCACTCATGCAGACACCTGGGGCTCTCCTTCCCCATGTCCCAGACATGCGCAGAGGATCAAATGCCCTTTCCAGTAGACAAATGAGCTAAAGTACTTTCAGACAGACATAGATTCATCATCCCTCCACAGTGCAGTAAACGATCGATAGAAATAGTTAATACAAAATTTTAAGGGGCTGGGAAGGTGGCTCAGTGGTAGAGTGCTTATCTTGGATGCATGAAGCCCTGGGTTCGATTCCTCAGCACCACATAAGCAAAAAGAAAAAAGCTGGAAGTGGCACTGTGGCTCAAGTGGTAGAGCACTAGCCTTGAGCTGAAGAGCTGAGGGACAGCACCCAGGCCCAGAGTTCAGGTCCATGATCGGACCCCCCCCCAAAAAAAAAATTAAGCATGCCAGTGTTTCCTGCTGTTGTATAAAAGACACTGTGCATTCAGGTGCTCTGCCACCTACACAAGTTTGACAGCAATTCCAGATGAGAATAAACAGGGATCCCCGAGGCTTAGCCTACTTATACCAACAGGTCTGCCACCTTGTGGCCTTGGGTAAGTCACTTAGGCCTTCCAGGCCCTTTGTGCAAAACAACAAAGTGGAGTGGTTGGAGTTTAAGCTCTTTTATTTATTTATTTTGTAACTGGAAGTTTGGGATTTATGGAATAAGATTTAGATTTATTAGTTTTGATGACTGTCAACAGGTGGCAGCAAAAACCTAAGTTTTAGTTGGTTGAGAGGAAGCTCAGGATTTCCGAATAACAATGTCCTTCATGCCAAACAGGATGAGATAAGCTCCGCGTGTAAAAACTAGATAGATGGAATGTATGGATCGTCTGTGTTATAGAATGAACGGAAAGGTAGGGTTTGATGAAGAAAATCTGGAAAATTGCTCCTTTTCTAGACAATTGAATTTTGGACTTTTCTTCCAGTCATTTTGACTCTGGCTAAAGATCTTAGGATACTAAAATTGCTGTATGAAGTGATGTTCTGAACCTGTCTTTTATACTTTTCTTCCTTCCCTTCCTCCCTCACTTTCTGGGATGAAGCCCAGGGCTTTTTGCATACTAGGCAAGTTTTCTTTTCCTGAGCAACAAACCCAGTCCTGTATCTGTTTGTTTGTTTGTTTTTCACTTTGATGTAGAAAACTGGAGATTTCCTGTAAGTATTGAGTTCCTTTTATATTTTTATGTTAAAAGTATGGGACAAAGTACCTATACATAGCAACATTATGATAGTGTGTTTCCATTTTATCCTATTTCATATCTCAATAAAATGAAACCCAAAGAACTTTTGAAAAGCAAAAGTAATGTGCTTTAAACTTTTCCACATTTTAATAAACTGATATAAATGGCTGGTATTTTGGAACTTTGAAATTATTTCTACTTGTTAGTTTTGTTTTAATGAGCTACAGCATTAATTTAGGCAAGCTCCTGGGTAACTTGACACATTACTACAGATGTATTTATGCCTCTGGATTCAAGTTCATTTAATATTCTTAAAAATAACTCACGGCACTGGGAAAATGCTAGGAAAGGGAGCCTTGAAGACAGGGCTATAATGCAGGAAAGTCCATTAGGAGACTGCAATTTTTAAAAAGTGAGATTATTTTGCTGGTACTAGGCTTGAACACAGAACCTCACATTCTTGCTTGACTGTTACACTTGGGTCCGATGCTCTATAAGTTGAACCATGCCACCACTTCCAGGATTTTGCTGGTTAATTGGAAGTAAGAGTCTCAAAGATTTGTCTGCTCAGGCTAGCTTGAAGCCAACATTTTCAAATTTGAAAATGTAGATAGGATTATAGACGTAAGCTACTGGCACCCAGCAAAAATGAATATTTAAGTAGCATATTATTTTATGAAAATTAAAGAGAAGGTATGCAAATGATCACATTGAATTCTTCCCGAATTACAGGTTTGTGTATCCAAATGCCTCTTCTAATTCTGACTTGGTATAGACAAAAGGAAAAGACTGTAAGTGTGACCTTCAGTGACTAAAATAATCAAGTCACTGATTCTCTAGAGATTTAATAACATTATTTGCTAGTGGTGTTTGGCCTTGTATATGCTGCGTCCTATCCACAAGGACATTAGGCACTAGGCCTGGTGGACCATTGCTCTCACATGGGATGAGTTGGACCCAGCTTTGGCTATAATGAGTTCCTGCCCAGCGTGGGTCACATAGCAAGACCATGTCTCAGTTTTTGTTTTCCTCTTTTAAAGATATTATGTTAAATCAAATCAATCATCCTTAAATATAATCAAAGGGTAAAAATAACTTAAGATTGAATAAAACTAAAAGATGGAATTGTAATGGATGATTAGAAATATATGATTAATATAAACATTGGAAAAAACTCTCAAACTTCTAGGTAAATCCATTTTTCTCAGATTGTGGCACATTGTTGTGGTACAGCTAAAGAAACTTGGTGGTAAAAGGATTGGCACAAAGCCCCGCCCTCTCCAAGCTAAGTTGTGATTTTGTTTCTACTGTTTGAGCCTTGTCTGTGTACTGTATTCTACTCACTTCTTCCACAGAGCATCTAATCCATTGTCAATAGCAGCCTTGCCCAATAAGATATCCACCCACTAGGTACAGGTGGCTATTTATTTATTTATTTATTTATGGTATTAGGGTTTTGAACGCAGGGCCTCACTCTTGCTGGGCAAGTGACCTATCACTTGTGTCATGCTTCCTAACTCTTTGGATTTAGTTACTTTACTAATAAAGTCTCACATTTATGCCCAGGCTGGTATACACCATCCTTCTATTTATGCTTTCTACTTAACTAACAGGAGCATTACACCATGCCCAGCTTTTATTGGTTGAGACAGAATCTCACAAACTTTTTTTTTTTTAACCTCAAGTTGACCTCAAACTTCCATCCTTTAATTTCTGCTTCTCATATGTTGGGATTAGAGGTATATGCCACCAAGCCTGGCCCAATGTATATGTTAGATTATTTACAACTGTAAAAATTGGGCTTTATAGCCAGGTGTTGGTGGTCCATGCTAGTAATCGTAGGTACTTAGGAGGCTGATATCTGAGGATCTTGGCTTTAACGCAGCCTGGTAGGAAAGTAGGAAAGTCCACGAGACTTCTATCTCCAATAAACCACTCAGAAAAAAACCCCAGAAGTTGTGTTGTGGCTTAAATAGTTGAGCTCTAGCCTTGAGCAAAAAAAGCTCAGTAACAGTACCTAGACCTTGAGTTCAAGCCCCAAGACTGGACCTTGGGGAAAAAAAGGGGATATTATATACAGAAAAAGATGATACCGAACAAATAGATAACCATAGTGTTTCACATCTAGAGACCAATGTTAACAGTAGAACTTTGATAATAACAGAAATGAACTGTATCTGTGCAGTCTAATCTGTTCTGTCACTGCTAGCCAGATATAGCTACTGAACACCTAAAATGTAGTTAGTCCAATGGAAGAACTAATGCTTAATTGAACATCATTTACATTAAAATAGCTAGATGTGGCCAAGTAAACACACCTGTAATCTCAGCTACCTAGAACACAGAGATAAAGAAGGTAGGGGTTTGAGGCCATTCCAGGTAAAAAATTATCAAGATCCTGTGGGATCTTGATGGGAGGCTCAGATAGGAGGATTGCAGTTCCAGACCAGACCTGGACAAACACTCATGACTCTATCTGAAAATTAACGAAAACAAGAAAGTATGGGGGCTTGGCCCAAGTGGTGGAGCGTCACCTTGCATAGCCCATACTTAAGGTATGGAAAGATTTAAGTCATTTTTAAGTCAGCAGAAGTTGAATTTTAGACTTAGATGTCCTCAATGTTTAGCTGCAGTTTGGGGAGTGTCAAGTAAGTTTGACAAACATTCTTATAAACTCTTACTAATCTGGAGTAAAATTACTGGCTAAAAAAGAGAAGAACTACAACTTGACTGTTGCTTTTCCTTTTTTTTTTTCCCTCCTCCTTTCTCCTGGGTAGACATGTAAAGGCATACTTGCTCTTTAAAAGTATAGGGACTGGCTGGGTGCCAGTGGCTCATGCCTGTAATACTAGCTACTCAGGAGGCTGAGATCAGAGGATCACAGTTTGAAGCTAGCCCAGACAGGAAAGTCCAGGAGACTCTTCGCTCCAATAAACTACTCAAAAAAAGCTGGAAGTGTTGCTGTGGCTCAAGTGGTAGAGAGCTCACCTTGAGCAAAAAGAGGCTCAAGGTCTAGACCCAGAGTTCGAGCCCCAGGACCAGAAAAAACAATGCATAGGGATAACTTGGACACTGATGGCTCATACTTGTAATTCTAGCTACTCAGGAGTCTGAGATCTGAGGATTGAAGTTCAAAGCCAATCCAGAGCAGGAAAGTCTGTGAGGCATTATCTCCAATTAACCACCATAAAGTTCCAATGGCAGGGTGCTAGCCTTAAGCACAAAAGCTCAGGGACAGTGCCCAGGCCTGGAGTTCAAGCCCTAGGATCAGCACGCACACACAGAAAGTACTAGGGCCAGAAACTCCAGTGGTAGCATATGCCTGTAATCCCAGCATTTGGGAGATTAAGGCAGGGAAGCATGGAGAGTCCCAAGTCAGCCTAGGCTACTTTGAAAGATCAAACAAATGAAAAGAAACAAACAAACAAATGAAAAGAAGTACAAAACACGTAATTCTCCCACCTTCATCGCCCCCACCCTCTAGCAAAATCATCCTTTATATTAAAGGAGGAATCATTTATTTTTGGTTGCTTTAGTAAAATACTGGGCAAAAATGGGTCTGCATTTTTCTAAGTTCCCCTTATGTGAATTCTAACATTCACATGAACAATTTCTGTTCTATAGCTCCTCAGAAATTCCCACTGTCCCCACACTTTCAGAAACAACAAACCCTTCAAGTGTGAATCTGCACACCACCAGAGACTGTTTTATTTTATTTTACAAAATTACAGGACTAAAATGTTTTTTATTAAATCAAGCTGGGCTCTGGTGATCCTACCTACTTGGGAGGTGGTTCGGGGCCAGCCCACACAGAGAAGTTTGAGACACCATCTCCACAGAAGGGAAGCTGTAATCCAAGCGAGGCTGGGAAGTCTATAGTTGGGGAGGATCTCAGCTCAGGGACCCACTGCAATAGGAAGTGAAACCCTAGCCTAAAAATAACCAGTGAAATTTAGGGCTGGAGGAGTGGCTCAGTGGTATTGCCAGCCTTGCAAGCACGTACATGCACGCACACACACACACACACACACACACACACACACACACACACACAGAAATATATGTTATGTAAAAGTTGAATGTCAGAGGTGGAGCAGCTGTGGCTCAAAATGGTAGAGCTCTAGCCTTGAGCAAAAGAGCTCAGAGACATCACCCAGGCCCTGAGTTCAAGCCCTACAACTACCACTACTACTACCAACAACAACAATAGAAGTGTACAATTTACTCAATTACTAGCTGAGTGCTGGGCTTCATGCCTACAATCCTAGCTCCTCAGGAGGCCAAGATCTGAGGATCAAGGTTTTAATCCTGCTGGCACAGGAAAGTCCCTAAGTCTCTTATCTCCAATTAACCACCAAAAATCTAGAAGTAGAGCTATGGCTCAAAGTGGTAAAGTACTAGCCATGAGTGAAAAAGCTCAGTGACAGTGTCAAGGTCCTGAGTTCAAGTCCTAGAACCAGTACCATGAAAAAAGAAAGAAGTTACTCTATTACTAAATGTTGATTTTCAGTGTGTGGAGGGAGGGGGGAAGCGTTCTTTCAGAGATGTAGTTTTAATTTATTAAACATTTGCTAATGTGGCACAGTATACAGAAATTAAATGGAAAAAATGTGTAAGGCTTGGCTTGGTGTGTTTATTTGTTAGTTATTTAAACAAATGGTTACTGAATACTAATTATGTAGTAGGTACTGGAGATAATATGGTAATAAAAATGATGAAAAGGCAAATTGTCTCTCTTAGAGGAGCTTCTAGAACAGAGGGCAGACTTCTTAAGCAATGAAGAAAGCAAAGGGAGGTCCCTTCCTCACAGTGTATTTGTCACATATAGAGATTCAAAAAATAAATTTTTCTTTGATAAGATTATGCCCTACTTAGATTATGTCCATTAATTTATTTAGTTCACTAACTTTAGAATATTAAAGGCTTTAGAATTAATTTTCAAAACAAGAACGAACTATTTAGCTATAGAATATACTTCCACTGTTTATCTGAAAAAAAAATGTACTTAGTAATTCTGGTTGGCTTTTTTTTTTATGATGAGGAGAGAAGATTTTATCCCTACTCTGCCGACAGTAAGATGCTGGATTCAACCTCCTAATCTTCCAAACAGGTGTGTTATATAACACTTAACACTTTTAGTGGTTGTGCTGGTACTAGAGCTTGAACTCAGGGCCAGAGTGATTTCTTGTTCAAGGCTGGTGTTCTTGAGCAAGAACTCAAGTTCTCTTGAGTAAGAACCTCACTTCTGGCTTGTGTGTGTGTGTGTGTGTATGTGTGTGTGTGTGTGTGTGTGTGTGTGTGTGTTTAATTAGAGATAAGCCTCTTAGGGACTTTTCTGCCCAGGCTTGCTTTACACCATGATCCTCATATCTCAGCTTCTTGAAGAGCTAGAATTACAGGTGTGAGCCACACACACCAGCTCACTTAACCCCTTTGATGATGAAAGGATTTCTATAGAGTACATTTGGGTCCTCAACAAATTTCCTAATATTCTCTTATCTATAATGATATGGAAATATCTCATTCACTCACCGTGACTTTATTTTACTGTGGATTATTTATGATTAATTCAGATTTGAAGTGTTGTCTCAGGGAATTCTAAAAGACAAAAAAAATAATTCTTAGGCTGGGAAGATAGCTCAGTGTTAGAATGCTTGCTTAACAAGTGTTAGGCTGTGGGTTCAATCCCCAGCTAAGGACCTGTACATCCTATAGAATTTACTTCCATTACTTAGAGATCATTCAGTACACATAAAAATGATTTCATGACTCTAATCTTTGCCATACAGGATTTTACAATTTTTTGTCATTTTATATTCCACAAACAGGTTCAGACATCACACCTATTTTTATGATTTGCCTCCTTTCCCATAGCATTGTTATTTCCTGATGTAGTCAGCAGCTCTATCATTGGAATTCAGATCGCTTCTACATTTAGATAGAGAAACATTGCTATAAGGCTATCTCTCTACTGTGAAGTGCTTTCCAACAATATCACCTTCTACTTCTGAATTACTTCCTTAGGGTATGTTTCTAAAAACAGGATTATTTTATTGTTTGGCATTTAATGTGCATTGTCAGGTTCGTCTCCAGAAGGGATGTTGCCAATGGAGAAAAGCCTGGAATGACAAATGGATGTATCTATTTCTTTTCAGAAGCCCGGCCAACACTGTAATAAATACATTCCATTAGAGCTAGGCGACAAAACTCAGATTTATTTCTTATTTTTTCTGGTAAATCTAGGTTGTGTGGAAGCCTCTTTTCACTCACACTGAGACATGTGACATCAATCTGCCGATCTTGCTGCTGAGGCCAGTGAGCTGAAGCTCACCGCATGCTTCGGAGAACCACTGCTTTAGATGGGCTCCATTATCCTCCCTGCATCCCTTCCTCCCACCAAATTAGATTCGGACCTGCTGAAACTGAAACAAGACCAACAACAGTGAATAAAGAAGAGAGATCTCCAAAGTCATACCACCTCAAAGGGCCTTTGATCCCCAGAGAGTAGCCTGTAATTTTTTTTTTTTTTTGGTGTTCCACAGGAAAGTGGAGAAGAGGGTGCCATCTCACATCCCTGGTAAATTTGTCTGCTGAGAAGAATGACTGCTCCTCTTGGTGGGGAGATGTCCCTGGGGGGTTCCTCTCCCTCAGTGAGCACATGTGTGGTCACTGATGTTGAGCATGAAGGGAACCAAACTAATACAAGAGGAAAGGAAAACAGTCCCACAATACACCGCAGACAAAACAGATGGCTGAATGAAGTAACACCAAGATCAGTTCAAATACCCCAAGACAGTTCTTTACTAGTAAAATAGGAAAAGCCTTCCCCATCCAAACTGGTCCAGAGTGGGTCATTTAGGTCTTATAGTCAGGACTTTGACAATCCGGTGAACTAAAACACATCATCATAATAATGAATAAAATAATAATAATGTATCAATGAGAGAGTGTTCTCTACCAGTTTACATATCTTGAACCCTTCAAATGGCACCATTGTCTCCTTGGATAGGGCTGGCCAGGCAAGCCCTGACCCCTCCCCCAGGAAGCTTTGTGGCTTTTCTTGGAAAAACATTTTAAACAAACAAGCTCCTTTCTCTTCCCATAGACAGTACAAGCAATATTAATGGTTATCTACCTGTGATAAGTACAACAGTCTCATTTTACCTGACTTGAAAGGGTCATCTGTACTGTCAAGCCCAATTAACTTGTCTTACTCTCACACAAGAAAGGAAGGTTACTGAAAGGCCACGTCTTGCTTTATATCTTGCCTTCTCTGATACAATGCCCTGATCAAAGGCCATCAAAGCATCAGGCCAATAAAGGCAGACCCTGCTTTTTTAGGACACTGGCATAATGCAGGAGAGCATGTGGGTTCTTCCTGAATAGCTTACCAACCAAGAGATGCTATTCTATGGCTGGGGTCCTGTAGAAGTTGTGAGAAACATTCATGCTGCATAACAGAATTATAGAAATTGGGGCATATTTTAAATGGTTATGGCGAATAACTTTTCCCAGGCACCAGTGACTTGTGCGCGCCTATAATCCTAGCTACTCAGGAGGATGAGATCTGATGAAAATTGCAGTTCAAAGGCAGCCCATACAGGAAACTCCATGAAACTGTTATTTCCAACTAACTACCCAAAAGCCGGAAGTGGAGCTGTGGCTCAAGAGGCAGAATACCCATCTTGAGCTAATAAGCTAAAAGACAGAATCCAGACCCTGAGTTCGGGTCCCAATACTGGCAAGCACCAAAAAATTAATACTCTAATTGTAATTTTTCATAAAATAATTGCAGGAGTTATAAGAAATACTTGATTAAGTGTATTATAGAAGCAGCAGGCTATATTGAGAAAAAGCTTATATGAATAATGAATATCTGTCCATCTTATCTGTGAGTTTTTGAGACTTCCTTTGCAAAAATTACCACAAGTTCCCATCTGAAACCATAGGTAAATGAGGAGATTAAGTAATAGCTCCAATAGCTTGCCAGTAGCACTAATGACATCCCTAAGAGAGGTCCTGTCTGCGTACCTCAAGCAAGTCACAAGTTGTCTAGTTGTCTGACTTGTAGAGGCTCTGTCAGGGCCATCACCCATTGAAGCCTCAATATCTGTTGGGATGTTTGATTTGGTTTCATAGAATCCTGATGCTAAAAGGAAATAGGAAAAAAACTCATTTATTTATTCTCTTGGTTCTCAGAAAGCTGGACTCAAGATCAGTGGAGATACACAGCTACAGATGCACGCCAGTGTGGTTCTTGTTTCCTCTAGTGACTTTGATGTTTAAAAATTTAAACTTTTGAAGCAAAATCAAATGGAACTGGGATTATTTGGTTTGGGGGGAAAAAAGGGAAATTTGGCAGAGTTTCCAGATGTCCCATAGGATGGGGTCCCTTGGTTATCCTGTTTCTCAAAGCATACACACGTGCGTGTGCACACACATTTATTCATATGCTCTCACACACTTAACGTTTGAGTCCAGGTTAAACTGTACACGTGCCCTATTGAGATAAATTTTGTCAAAATATGGATCACATTCTCCATATTTAGATCTGGTGAGATTGGTGAAAATGAGCAGGGATTAAGGTCTCTAAATACAGAAACATTCCCTGTATAAAGTCCAAAACCAGATTTTCAACTCTTCTATTAAGAATGTAAGAGAAAAGGTAGGTTTGAACTTGTTAGCTCTGGAATACATCCTAAATATATTCCTGCTTTAAGGTTAAATGCCAATTAAACCTGCAGAGTTGCTTTCTCTGGTGTAATAACATCTTAGAAACAAACAGTCTTTCATCATAAATAATTTGATCCTTACTTTGTTGCAAGAGTAATGAATGGAGAAAATCAAAAAAGATCACTCAAAACTTTAAAAAGCATTACAATCACCAATTTAAAAAAATAAGTTTTAGCCAGGCAGCAGTGGTTCGTGCTTGTAATCCTAGCTCCTGAGGAAGCTGAAATCTGAGGATCCCAGTTTGAAGGTAGCCCAGCAAGAAAAATCCATGAGACTCTTATCTTCAGTAAATTACCAAAAAAGCTGTAAGTGGAGCAGTGGCTCAAGTGGTTGAAGCTAGCCCTGAGTAAAAGAAGATCAAGGACAGTGCTGAGGCCCTGAGTTCAAACCCCAGGACCAGAAAAAAATTTTAACTTTCCTGAAATGTCTTTAATATATGTTTTGTTTTGATGGATGATGGAGAGGTTACTCTTTTCTCCTATGTGCAATTTAACTAGAAGTACTGAGCTCTTACTTGAATTTTAAAAGTTTATCTGAGCTGGGCACTGGTGGTTTATACCTATAATCCTAGCTACTTAGGAGGCTGAGATCTTAAGATCACAGTTCAAAGCCAGCCAGGGCAGGAAAATATGTGAGACTCTTACTTCCATTTATCATTCCCCCAAAAGTTCAAAGTGGAGCTTGTGACTCAAGTGGTAGGATACTAGCAAAAAAGCTAAGAGACAACCCTGAATCCTTACAAACCCCTGTGAGGAGATTGCAAGTAGTCATCAGACATCTCATCAGAACTTTATATAGAAGATCTTGGAGATCTGATCTGATGGTCCTTTTGAATGGAACAAGTTCGTAGACTCCTAATAAACCACTCAAATTGGATGATAGAAGATGAGGATAACATTGACTTGCTTTGTCTTCCTTCCTTGTCTCTCTTCCAGTTAGTAGGCAGAGGTGGTATTTTCTAAGTAAATGCTCACACACAAGCATACAAACTCACTCATACAATTATATGCACATACAATCTATATCTAGTAGACTTAACAGGTTTCAGTAGATTATTTTTAACTAAAGAGAGTCTTGTAATTTATATAATCAATAGATGTATTGAACACACTGTCATGACCACCTTACCAGATGTCTGAGCTCTCAGCTCTAAAACTTATGAATAGGTTCTTTTACGTAGCAAAGGGAGAGTTAAAGTTGCAGATGGAATTAAGGTTGACAATCTGTTGACCTAAAAAGAGAGATTATCCTGTATTAGCCAATGTAACCACAAGGATTCTTAAAAAATGGAGGACAAGAAACAGTGAAGTAGGTCAGAGGAAAGAAAAGTGGGAGACCTGGAGCCAAAGGATGAGGACAGTGGGTCTCCCCACCCCCACCCATCCCCATTCTCTATTTCCCATCCTTCCTCCCCAATCCCAGAGCCGTCAGAAAGGAGTGTCACATTGTCAACATCCCAATGGTAGCCCCTCAAGAACCACATTAGACTTTTACTCTACAGCACTGTTGAGTAATACATTCATATCAGTGCCATAATCAAGCTAATAATACAATATTATCAATATATAGCAAGTTTACTGTAGCTATATGAAAAGAGAATATTAAAAATTTAAATGACATTCATCATCTAGGTACACCACTGGAGGAAGAAAACCACAAGCATGGTTTTGTAGCCAGTGCACATGTATCATTCACCCAGAGCAATGAAGACTGTGATTCTCCACTCTTCCCCCTCAAAATAGAGATACTGATCAATATCACAACCAGCCCAGTTCATGAGCCTCTAAACTGATGACCTTGTTTATCTTTTTTTGCAGAACACCCATGATAGAAGGTCTTCACATGGGTGACACACTTTGTTGCAACTATTTAGGGCTTAGTTCCAGTCCACGTGAGTGAGCTATGCCTTCTATGGTAGTACGTCTTTGTTTCTAACTCAAGTTTGGGGACTATAAGTAAGACAGGGCTTTTTACCGAAATAACCATTCTAATTTAAATAAAATGCAAACGATGTCCATCACATCTGGTTTTCTTTTAGTTTTTGCTTCTGGAAAAGGAGAGTGAACATTACAAGACTCCTAGGCTCTAGCATAAGGTATGGAGTGGTGAGAGTGGGAATGCTTTTGAAACACATCATATTCAGGAGAAATAAGATGCTCTGAGATGTGAGCTGGAAGCAGCCTTTATTCCAATTCAGTGTGGCATATCATCACTTTCATTAGCATTTTAAGTGCTATAGTAGCCGAAGTCTATTGTATGCTTACCTCTAACTTTTCCAAGTTACTGATGAGAAAATGAAGCCAAAAAATGGAAGAGGACATTGTGCTAGGCTACACAATTGATTCTTGGGAAAAATCAGGATTTAAATCCAGGCTCCTGGGATCCTAACATCTCTAGATTTTTTGTTTTTGTTTTTGTGTTTGTAGTTAGTCGTGGGGCTTGAACTCAGGGTCTGGGCAACTGTCCCTCAGCTCTTTTGTACAAGGCTAATACTCTACCACTTTGAGCCACAGTACTACTTTTGTGGTTTTCTGGTGGTTAATTGGAGATCAGAGTCTCGTGGATTTTCCTGTCTGGGCTGGCTTTGAACTGTGATTCTCAGATCTTAGGCCTTGAGTAGCTAAGAAAATAGGCATGAGCCCCTGCTACATTTCTAGTTCTTAAAATCTTGGAACTTTACCATCTTTTAAAGGATGTGCTCTGCTGTGGGAAGAAACCTACCATGCTGTGGCCTTGCACAATGTGTCTTTGTGCGATCAAACTTCCTTCACACTGGGAATATTCCTCACTTTCTTCTATATGTATCGATGTCCTACTGACTGCTCAGCTCTCAACTCATTTCATATCCTTCCTAACAACTTTTTCCTTATCTCTGTAAGTAGGTCAACAGGAAGCATGTGCTGATATGTCATTTCTACACAGGATATAGTTACATCCTCTACAATACCCAGCAGAGAGTTAGTAGTCAGTAGATGCTGGTGAGTTGAAAATCCTCCAACCCCATCCATGTCTCAGGAGTACAGAGCTTGAATTGCTGCTTTTCCCCTCGCTGCCAATGTGGCCCAGGATCTTGTGGAAGATTCTGGAAGCTCATCTAAAAGGAAGAAGAAGACAAGGATAATAAATAATACTCTTCCCACTGGTTTCTTATCACGGAAAAACAAGTCACCAGGAGCTGGTAGCCCTAGCTCTTGGGAAGGCTGAAATCTGAGGATCTTGGTTTGAAGTTAGCCTAGGTAGAAAAGCCTATGAGACTGTTATCTCCAATTTACCAGCAAAAAGCTGGAAGTGGAGCTATGGCTCGAAGGGAAGAGTGCCAGCCTTGAGCAAAAATACACCAAGTAAGGGCTTAAGGCGCTGAATTCAAGCCTTAGTACTGGCACAAAAAGAGATAAAAGAAACCAAAAACTGCTTTGTAAGTTAATACCATTCAAATACAAAGGATACAAAAGATGAGAGGATTTTTTTAGATCAATTTTATTTTGCTTTTCTTGTGATGGTTGAACTGTTCCCAGTTTTGTACATGAACATATCTCCACGTACATTTCAGGGCATTATTATGCCATAAGGAAGGCCATCGAAGATCGTTATTGTTTGTCCTAGTAAAGAGAAGGCTGAAGTAAGCTTTCAAAACAAACTCCAAGTGTTTGTCTATTCAATAGACAATTGTGAGCAACTCCATAGAGTCACTGGCCTTAAATTAGAGCAAAAGGGATTTGTTCCAGACATAAGGAAATGCTTCATGAATATAAAGACTGTGAAACCTACTATTAAGGGAAATTGTGGAGACAAATAAAGGCCACAAACAAGTTACTTTATGCTGCCAAATTGACCAAGGAGAAAAAGAAACATGTTTATTTTTCGAAATGTAGCTGTTCTGAAGCCATTAAACATCATCTTTCACTAAATTAACATATTTTTTTGGCTTAATGGCATTATAACATTAATTTTTTTAAGAAAAGGTTTTTTTAAAATGAGAGATGACATCTCTTCTGGGGAACAAAAGAAAATAAACAGCAGAAACACTTAAAAATAGAACTATTCAAGAATACATATTTGTAAACTACTATAAAGTTTATATAATAGTAATAAAATCTCAGAAATTGTCTTAATGAAATAAAGTCCACCAGATACATAGTCCTCTATTTTTCTCCACCTTCTAGCTATCACTCATCTTTTTATTTGAGCGTGTACCTGTATTCTGCTAACTCTGGGGACCCCACCACCCCCAAGTAGTAAGTAGTGGATGTTACAAATCCTAGGTATGTTGCTCAGAACAGGTGAAAACGCAAATACTATCAGTCACAGTTGCAGTGAGCTATACTTTTGTGTGTCTTTTCCCAAAGAATAAAACCATCTCCCTGACAAGTCAATAGTAACAGCCAATGTAACCTGAGTCCAGTTAAAGGTCACTGACCAAGCTTTATGCTGTACCATAAGCTTATCAGGGCCATCTCCTGAAATAATAGTGGCTTCCAGGCCTCCTTTATCTTCTTCACTCTTTGTCTTCCTCCCTCCCTCCTCCTCCCCCAGCACCCACCTCCTCCTGGGATGCATCCTTCAGCAAAGTTCTCTCTTTTCTTGGGCTTTTTCCTGTTGTAATCACAAAGCCCTTAATGTCTTGGACAGAGGATCTTCATCTAACCTTGAGTCAAAGGCCATTCCTGCCCCAGGAAAAAAAAAAAAGATAGTCTTCTAATTTAAACATCTTTTAAAAAAGAATAGTATGCATGGGGTTAGGGTAGATCAGGGAGAACAATGGCAGGAGTGAAATTGAAATACAAGATGCATTATATTCATAAATTGTTGAATTGAAACCCCTTTATTCAACTTAAAGATAATTTTTAAAATAATAATAATAATGATAGAGGTGTAGTTTCAATATAAATGATAAAGGCAGTGATTCATCCTCCCCAGTGACTTTCATCTATTCACCTGGGTTCTTGAGTGTTTTTCTTTTTTGCCAGTCCTGGGGCTTGAACTCAGGGCCTGGGTACTGTCCCTGAGCTTCTTCTGCTCAAGGCTAGCACTCTACCACTTGAGCCACAGTGCCACTCTGGCCTTTTCTGGTTATGTGGTACTAAGGAATCGAACCTAAGGCTTCATGCATGCTTGGTAAGTACTCTACCACTGAGCCACGTTCCCAGCCCTTGAGTGTTTTTCTTGAAGCACTAGAATCAAGGAGTTTCAATGTGTAAGTGAATAACCTTTGAGAATGATCCAATTTCTTAGAAAAGTTGGGATTCCACACCTTGCTCTCTTGGATCTTCATGGCCATTGATTATATATTTACAATAAGGCCTGTCCCTTTATTTTTCCTGGCCTTGGGAAAGCATACAAATAAGGGTTTATATTAGAAATGACTCAGTATTTGCTATAAATCATGAACAAACTGTTAAATAAAGCAGATTATATCTCTTTACCCCAACAAATTTACTTTTAAATGTGTTCTGAGGACCTTGTGCAAATTTAGAGTTCTTAGAGACCTTGGAATTTTGCTCTAGAACTACCACTCCTGTTATTTCTATTCTTGTCACCTGCAACCATACAGAGAGGCTCCTACATCCAGGTATGTGGACATTCTCTGTCAGGAGTCCCCAAAGAGCACCCCAATCTCCACCATGAGCTGAGAGATCAGCACATTTAGACTGTTGTACAGCTTTGGAAAAGGCACTGCCCAGTCTCCAAGTCTTTCTTAAGCAGAACTAAGAATCACAAAAGAGGAAACTTTCCAAAATCAGGGAAGTGGTTCAACATGCTAGTATCCAAGAACATGCAGATGTCAGCTCCTTCACACAGATGGATTGTTCTTCAGGCCTCAGATCCATCCAATTAATAATCTAGTCTGTCAAAAGCCTGCCAGCCATCTATAGGAGTTGTTCTCCTTTACTTAGTAATGTAACTCTCTCTTAGTTTAGCCAAGCCCATGGTCACCCAGCTAGAAGTACAGTTCTTAGATTCCTTTGAAGGAATGACATGTGACTAAATTTTCACCAGTGAGGTGCAATACAAATGCTATTTGTAAGCCAGGTGCCAGTGACTCATACCTGTACAATCCTAGCTACTCAGGAGACTGAGATCTGAGGATTGCTGTTCAAAGCCAGCTCATGCAGAAAAGTCTGTCAGACTCCCATCTCTAATAAAAACTACTCAGAAAAAGACCAGAAGTGGTGCTTTGGCTCAAGTGGTAGAGCGCTAGTCTAGAGTAAAAAGAAGCTCAGGGACAGTGCCCAGGCCCCAAGTTCAAGACCCAGGACCAGCACACACATACACACAAAAATGATATTTATAGTTTTCTTTAGGAGGAATGGGCTTACCCTATACTTCCTTTTGCCCTCTAGTCTAGAAATTATGACTAGCATCTGCTTTGGACCTTGATGTAGACACTTATGGCCTGTTGACCATGGAAGAAACAACCCAACAAGCCTGGCTTCTGGATGACTGCCCAGGGCAGTCGTTCGGTGTGGTTTCTAGGTGAAGTTCTGAGAAGGCAGCTCCTGAAAGTGGCTCCTGGGTAACCTCACAGGACAGGGATGCTGTCCAGTCCTATTAGAAGCACCTTTAAATAGAAATAACTTTCATTTTGCTCAATCTATTGTTAATAGCCACTTGGCCTCCATAGTACCTCTAGATATATGTCTTAGCAACAAGGTATGTTCTAATGAATTGTTTTAGTGAGTGCATTGTTGGGTGATTCTGTCACTGTGTAAACATCACTGAGTGTACTTGTACAAACACAGGTGGCACAGGTCTATCATTGCATGTGACTTCTTAATGCAATCATGGGCTCAGTGTGGTATGAGGCTGATGCTGCCATAATGTAGTATATGGTTTGATAGTAAACTTTTTTTTTCTTTACCAATAGGAGGACACTCTAAAATAACAATATAAAAATAAAATAACAATATATAGTGAAGTAAATACCCAAGCTAGAACCCTAGCCATTCATTTATTATCATTCTCAAGTTTTATGTGTTGTACATAATAGTATGTGCTACACTTTCATGTACCTATAGCACAGTGAGTTTGTTTATATCAGCCTCACCACAAACACATGAATAATACCTTGTGCTTTGAGGTCACTAGGACATAGGAATTATTGTTCCTTATAATCTTATGGAATCATTATACATACAGTCTTTCATTGGCCACAAACTATCATTATTTGGCAAACTACAAAGAGATAATCCAATCAACAGATAACACCTCAAAGGGCTAAAAATTGGTTCTTCTAATGTTCTGATGACTACCCAAGGAATGCATTAACAGCCAAGAACTCTGTATATATACAACCTCTCCTAGTCTATGCAAAGAACATAGTAGGCACTTCAATTCCAATTCTGGAATAGCAGAAGAGAAATAAAGAAACAAAACAACTATTATTTTGTTGCTCATCTACTTACCCTCAGAATTTGCCTCATTGCTTCTCCAGCTTTGGTTGTGCTTACAGCAGCTTTGGCTGTCTTCATGCTTTTTAATAATCCTGTGTATGCAATAAGGTAGGAAAGCAAAATGCATTAAGGGGCTGGAGTATAACATAGCAGTTGCACAACTGCCTCATGTAGAAGATATTCCAAACAATTTGGATGGCACAAACTGTAAGAAATGGAATGCTTGGGAGATTTAGCATACCCTTTCCTAAGGGAGAGACATTTACCTGCATTATTGCAGGAAAACTTATGGTACCACATGCCACAGAATAACCATGGCCAATGACAGGGCAGATAAGAATTTTTAAAACCCTGTTTCTTTAAAGAGAGGGAACAGCTACAAAGCAAGGATCAGCATCCTTTCTATTGGCTTCCATTGGTTCATCCAGACATGGATAATTTAAAAACAGAAAATAGAATTGGAATATTCAGTCCCAATGTGCTTTACCCTCTGCAAAATTTAAAGGTTAAGATAGGTGTTTAACAAATAGGGAACAATGCCCCCACTGGCAAACACAAGCACATTCATAGATAGATATCTATACATATACATATACTATATACAAAAGATCAAAATGGAAATATTGATATTGATATAAAATATTGCCACTGTAAAAAGTTTGCAGTAATAAGAAATATGGCTAAAACACTAATTGAATCTGCATAGCTGGGATGAAGAACTTTTTGCCACATGTGTACAATGTGATTATATATAATATAAAAATATACTAATTTATAACATATGGTTTATATAAATAACAAATGTATATTCAAATGGTTTTATAATTTTTATTACAAAATACTGTCTAGAACCCTTGGGCCTGATCTTTAATGCAAGAGAGAGAACAAGCCCAGTGTTTAAATAAAAATATGCAAGGTTTGAGGCCTTGTTTGACTATTTACTGTTTTCCTTGACTAAAACTTTCTGAGTTTCCACATTTCATAATGGCAAGTGACAACATGTGATTCTCTGAAAACAATAGACAAATTGTGCATATTAGTAACCATTTTACTATTGGCTTTGCATTTCTGAGATAAATGCTTTGAAGATCTTACCAAGCTTCATGAAGATCATCATCCTCTCAAATTATTTAGTAGATAAGCATGGAGAAAATATTCACTGGCTTTTTTTTCTTCTTTTAACTTAATTTTATTGTAAAGGTAATGTACAGAGGGTTACAGTTATATAAGTAAGGTAATGAGTACATTTCTTTTCAAACAACTTGTTTTCTCTCACTTTCCCTCTTCCTCAGTCCCCTCCCCCACAAGTTTTACAGTTCATTTCCAATGTAGTGTCTGGTGAGTATTGCTGTTGTATTGGTTCATCCTTTGTCCTGCATCTCTGTGATTCCCCTTTCCTTCCCCAAATCAGATAAACTTACATATAAAACAAAGGGTACGAAGTCAGAAACAGTGGCCACAAGGAATAAACCAGAGGCAGAAAAAACAAAAACAAAAGACAAAAGAAGCAACAGCAAACAATATACTAAAAAATAGCCAGAAAAACGAAACAGCCACACACACACAAACCTCTTGTTTCCATATCGTGGAGATCATTTTGATTAGCATCATTTTATGTGGTCATATGTACATAGCTATTGGGCTATTGTGGTCCTCTGCTAGAACTATCCTAGACATATATTAATTGTTACACATGAGGGAAACCATGGAGCCTATGTTTCTTTGGGTCTGGCTTATTCACTTAATATGATTTTTTTCTCTTTTCGAAATGAAGTCTTACTGTGTTGCCCAGTCTGTTCTCAAACTTACTAGCTCACAAAATCCTTACAGAGTAGCTGGGACTGTGCATGAGGACAATTGTATCTTACTGAAATTCCACTTCTTAAGCCAAGAATTCCTGCCTTTATTATTTATATTTTTTCACTTATTTTTTCTAACTCCTAGGATAATGGGAATAATAGAAATATGAATGAAAGAGAATCCACTTTAGAAGAATTAAGGTAGATAAAATCCTAATGAATATATATATATATATATATATATATTTTTTTTTTTTTTTTTGTCGGTTGTGGGGCCTGAACTCTGGGCCTGGGCGCTGTCCCTCAGCTCTTCAGCTCAAGGCTAGTGCTCACCACTTGAGCCACAGCTCCACTACTGGCTTTTTCTGCTTATGTGGTGCTGAGGAATTGAACCCAGGGCCTCATGCATGCAAGGCAAGCACTCTACCACTGAGCCACCTTCCCAGCCCTGAATATTTTCATACGGCAGAAAAAAACCCAACAATTTATGTTGCTATGCTGTGTCAGGAGCATCCCGTGGTTTCATATTCTAGACAAATTGAATTAATCATCAGCCCTGGCCAAGAATTAGCAATAGAAATACCTCCAGCTATTGCAAGAAGAAAGAGACTTAATACAAGAGACTTAAAAAATTACTGGAAGTAGCTTGAGGCTACTGGGAAATTATCTCAGCTGGAGAATAAATGGTCAATACTTAAACAACTCTAACATCTACACTCCTCTGGCTAGCTTTGCTCCCAGAATACTCCCCCCCAAAAAAAATGCAAACACACACACACACACACACACACACACACACACACACCCCAGAAGAAAAGAAATCAAAACTACAGATCATCTCTAACCATGTCTGTAGATGAAGAAACTATATGATTGTTGTGTTGCTATGAGCAAGTAGGAACAGGACACTAAAGTTTGATATAAACATGCATGTCTGTTTTGTGCATAATTTTAAGAACAATGAAAACTATTTTTAAAAAAGAAAGATAAGAAAAAAATATTCTTTGCCACTCAAGAAACAAGTAGTTATTGAATTGCCATTTATTCATTACTGTCTAGAAACTTCCAAACTACAATTTTAGTTGCTACTAAAGGGAAGTTGAATAGAAGTGCCTAGAAGAGAATTATCCTGACTTTGGTCTGCCATGGTTTTAGATGGTGGCCAAGAGAGTGTCTGATGCTTGCAGTTGAAATTGAAAGTTGGCCCTGAAGTTACAAATTTTACAAAGTTTAGTTCATTGGATAAAAAAAGATAATTAAAAATTCTATGCATTTTGATATATTCATGTCTTCTATTATTTTATTTTTTTAATATTTATTTATTTATTTATTTTTGTCGGTCTGGGTGCTGTCCCTCAGCTCTTCAGCTCAAGGCGAGCGCTCTACCACTTGAGCTACAGCGCCACTTCCGGTTTTCTGGTGGTTTATTGGAGAGTCTCACGGTCTCTCCTGCCCGGGCTGGCTTTGAACCGAGATCCTCAGATCTCAGCCTCCTGAGTAGCTAGGATTACAGGCGTGAGCCACCAGCGCCCGGCTTCTTCTATTATTTTAATATCAGCATATCTACTAATAATATTTATTCTTGACACACTTTCCCCCTCAAAAAAAAAAAGCTTGACTCTCTTCCTTCTGCATTCCCAGGGGAGGACAATGTATTATCATTATTATTGTTGTTGTTGCTGTTAGTATTTGACTTAGCAGATGTTATTTCGACTGCCAGCCCTATATTATGAGATTTGGGTGAGAACAAGCGAGGGCAGAGAGGGAGGTGACGGACATGTATAAATGTGTCATCTCATCCTATTCTTACTTCATACACTTTGAAGCAAGTAATGGCAGAAGAGTGGAGAGCCGGGCGGGCAGCCATGCATTCTCCTGCTGGGGACCTTGGCATCCACTGTGCTCAGTTTGTTTCTGATGGCTACAGCTGTTGGACTGACACTCTTTTTTTTTTTTTTTCAAAATGACTCAGATGTTTATGTGTGGTTGCTTTGGGGTAATACCTACGACAAATATTCGGATGCAACTGTGTTGTCTGGAAAGAGTGGATGTGACAGTCAGCATTCATTAAGTATTCATTATGGGAAGCAGTAGCTTATGTACTCAAGTGTGGACTCAGCCTCCCGATTCCTACATCCCTATGATGTTCCTATAAACCTTCCACATTTCCTCCACTAATATACAGGAGGACTGGTAATAAAAAGTTGATTGGTGGCAAAGATTCTCTGACAGACAGTCTCTCTGCTAAGGGACAGACATTAGATGTAGTCGTGATTGATTCTAAGAATGGAAAGCACTGCTATTAATTGCACACATCCTTACAAGTTTATGCAATGTAATACTTTGAGACTGGCACTATTCTTTCACTTATTATTTACCCTTTTTTCTTTCTTTTTTGATGGAACCCAATGCAAAGAGGTGTTAAGTTCAAGATCACAAAGCTGGGGCATCACTGAAATTCTAGCAGGTGAGGTCAGATTTCTTCCTGGTAATTTGTGCTCATGTTGCTGTTATCGTTCTGGTCACCCAGCCTCAAAATAATAGATGTGGGTGAGAATTTCGAAGTTATAGAACAACCCATTCATTATAGGGATGAGGAAAGAGAAGCCAAGAGAATGGTTATATGACTGTCCTCAGGATCTACATCTGGATTGTGGCAAAACCAAGACTGCAGCCAATGTTGTTTCTGTATTGCCTCATACTTTGGCTTTTCTCTGCCCATTGTTCTTTATTGCTAATGAACCACCAGGTCTTACCCACTTCCTTCTTTGCTTTTCTGATCTCTGCCCCTTCCTTCCTATCCCTAGATCCAGGCGTTGGTTATCCTTTGCCTAAAGACTGTCTCTGAGTAGCCTGAGGACTGCCTGTCCCTTTTCTTTTAATTGGGAAGAAACTGGAACAAAAGTAATTGGTAATTATAAAATCCGCCTTCCCAAAAGTGTACTATCTGTTCCATTCAGTCATTTCCAAAATACTGCCAAATTTCTCCTTTGTAATTGCTAATTGTTATTTTAAAAACATCTTTAAACATTATTAATGCTCAGCTCTGCCTTACAATTAGATGCAATTATTAGAACACAGCTTATATTAACCCACAGCTTTTGTGTTGTACTTGTGAGCCATTCGCCCTCTGACTTATTCCTTACCCCTGGTTTAAAAAAAATCCATGCTTTGTTTTGCCTGACCTCTCACCTGACACACATCAGATGTGTTCATTACACATAACCCAGTACACATAAATAACTATAGAAGAAACCCTTAGAGTTGTCACATTCTGGTATATTAATTCTCTCTTACATGAAATTTTTTTGGAGGGATTTCACTATAAAGAGGAGTACTAAAATGTGACCGTGGTTAGCTGGGATAATTGGGAATACGTCATGAAAAAACTACAGGTAGTTGTTAAGATTGGAGATTTTTATTTTCTCCTAATGTGATAATACAATGGAGAGGGTGAAGTTGCTGAAGCAGAGAAGAGAGATGATGAGTGACAGAAACCAAGCCCAATAAGTAGAGGGGTGGGCACTAAATAAGAGTGTGGTCAGTGGCTGGAAAGGAGGCATGGATCATAGATGTAGATAATGGGAATTGACATGAAATGAGATGATCAGAGCTCTTCGACCTTTTTTTAATTGATTTTTTTAACAAAGACTGAGAGTGAGAATGGAAAATAAGATACTGGCATTTGAAAGAGCGAGGCAAACAAGTGAGAGAGATATAACACAGGGGAAAGAGCAAATGGACAAGCCCATCATTACTCTGTAGCACTAACAGGTCATATAAAGTTTTGGAAGCAACTTAAAGTGAGAGCAGTCAACATGGTTATGTAGTTTTCCTCCCAGACTCTTTCAGCTTTGGGAATAGTCCCTGAGCCACATTTACACGTTTGTCTGGGAGAATTGTTGGGTTCAATTGTAAGCGAGGTATTCCCATTACCTATTGCAGCATAACATATCTCAAAATATAATCATTTTTACACAATAACTTATAAGTCTCACAAGTCCAACACTGAGCAGCAACATAGTAGACTTCACTGATCAGAAAAGCCCATACTCCTGTCTCCTGATAGGAAACCTTGAAGATGGGGCTCAGATGGAATGCTGGGATGGCTGGATCTCTCTGTGTAGTCTTAGGGCCTCTTCCATCCTACCTGCCCTTTCAAGCAAGGTAGCTTGATTTATTACATGGCAGCTCAAATGGGAAAAGGCAAAAATGTTTCTGGAGCCTAGGCCTGAAACCAGTACAGAATCACCTTTGCCAAATTCTGCTGGTTTGATATGGAGAAGACTATAAGAATGTGTGGTACATGAGGGGCTATCATTGGAGACCAGCTTTGAGAATTCCTTTCACCTTCTAATTTCAATGATCGATGTGACTCCCACAGGTAAAAAATATTTATTTCTTTTCCCAAGTCTCTGGAATGCATATTCCATTATAAGCATGAAGCCTAGGCTTTAAAGTCTGGGATGTTTTCATCAGATATAGATGATATCTCCTTTTAATCAGAAGACCTGTGAAGATGACATAATATCTGATGGTTTCTCTTGGAACTCATCTCAAATCCCTCATAAGATAGGAACAGAAAAACTACAAGTGATTTTTTTTTTCTTTTAAAGTGGGGCCTAGGTCCAAGTGTTGGTGTCTCAGACCTGTAATTCTAGCTAGTCAGGGGGCTGAGATCCAGGATAGAGGTTCAAAGCCAGACCAGGCAGAGAAGTTTTTGAGACTCTTATTTCCCATTAACCAGCCCAAAGTGGAGGTATGACTCAAGTGATAGAATGATAGCTTTGGGAGAAAAAGACAAATGAGAGACTAAGGTTCTGAATTCAAGCCCCAGTACTAGCCCAATAAAGGGGGCAGGGTCTAGCATCAAGACTCTGGATCAGTAGTCACTGGTCCATAGCCATTCTGAAATTCAGTGAGGAACATATCTCCTATTAGAGGTAAGGGTTATACATTTGCTAGAGCAAAATTTTGTTCTCTGGGAATACTCATGGCTCTTGGCACTCTTCTTAGGGCTCTTAGCTTCAGAGATGTCACCTTTCGTTTTCATAACAAATAGTCCATGTGTGCATCTTAACAGTATTTTTCCATTTGATTCTTGCCTGGGAACAGTTAAGGTCTAACTTCTTTTTCTTTGATCCTAATTCATATAATTCCTGTAAAAACCTTCAGGATTCCTGTGTTTCAAATAATAATCTACTCCATTAGACAAAAACCTTATTTACCCTATATTTCAGATCTAACCTTCATTAGAAATATTGTCTCTTAAAACATGATGGAGCCGGGTGCTGGTGGCTCATGCCTCTAATCCTAGCTACTCAGGAGGCTGAGATCTGAGGGTTGCAGTTCAAAGCCCACCCTATCAGGAAAGTCTGCGAGACTCTTAACCCTCAGAAAACTGGAAGTGGTACTGTGGCTCTGAAAAAGGATACTGGTCTTAGTAACAATGCCTTCTTCTCACTTCTTGGTGGGGTCTTTGCACCCAGCTCAGAAAAGTCTAGAGGTGAGATAGGCCATTCTTTGCATTGCAGATGCATCCTGCTATTTAGCTCCAGTAAAGTTTTGCTATAGACAGTGTTCCCCCTTGATTATTCTCCTAGATGGTTTGATTTGCTCACCCCTGAGTATTTCCCAAAATGGAAAGTTTTGCCTGTTCCTTAGTATTCCCCTATATGGTTTGCCCCTGAGTATTCTGTTATATAAGATGCTTTGTTGGGCTTGGGTCTCTACCACAAACATGTGTTTTTTTTTTCTTTAAAAGCTTTGTGCAAGCTACATTCTGGGCTGGCAGGTCTTTGAGACAGGAGTCCAGCTACAATTGCTGGTTTCTAATAAAGACTCCCAGTTTGAGCCCATAAGCTGCTTCTCTGTTTCTTGAAATTGAATTCCTGTATAACAGCTCAAAGTGATAGAGCACTAGCCTTTGAACAAAAAGAGTTAAGGAACAGGGCCCAGACACTGAGTTCAAGTCCCATGACTGGAAAGAAGGGACATAATAAGTTATAGTTTTGCTTAGTTGTCTGGCCAGTTTTCCAGCCTCCAACAACAATTTCTTTACTCTCCTTATTGTCTTCACAGATAAACTCCCTAAGGCACTTCTAGCTCTTGTGCCATTACACAGTCATCTCTGAGCTCTTAGAAGTGTTTCCTAGGACAATTTCCTTTATTTTTCCAGTACAATCTGTACTGTCTTAATGTCTGTAACTTGGAGGTAAAGCTGATCACACCATATTAGGTCAAAACATACTTTCCCATAACCCTCTTGATTAGGAAATTATTTCTACAATATATGTATGCATATATATATGTATATATATATATATAAAGCTAGATTTTTTTCATAAATGATCTAGGATATTTCAATGTAAGCACATAAAACTTAGTGCTCAGAGCCAGAAAACTTAACTTTTATTTGAGAGTTGACATTTATCCAAGTGACTGATTGGGTTGTTTAGCCATCTTGGCAACCAAGAGTGCTAAAGTTATTCAGGTGGTCTCACATGGTGGGCTATGGTGGGGGCTAAGCAAAGCCAAATTGGAAATAGGCTGGGCTCTCCACAAAAAGGAGTTCTTGTCTAGGTGGACTTGCAATGCGTGAAGCAGCTTGATCTTAACAGACCTAATTTCTTATCTATTTGCCATTCTAGTTCACCGTAGCTCACACTAGCTTACAGCTCACACTAGCTCATAGCTCACCCTAGTTCATACTAGCTATAACAATTCCTGTTGCCATTCTTTTTTCTTCTGTGAATGATCTTGAAGTCTATTCTCTCTTCTTAATTCTATCAATGCTAGCTAGCATGGACAGCAACTCTCCAGCAAAATTCTGAAAAGTGGTCAGAAGTGTCAAAATATTAAAATGAGGCAGTTCCTAAAATTTATAGCAATCACAGAAGTGATATGATATTCTCAAGGATATACAGTGACATTTTTTCTCCCCTAATTAGAAAAGTCCAGATTCTGGACTATGTCAATTCACTGCATTTCCCATTGTACAAGATGCATTCTTAATCCAAACTATAAGATAATTGAAGGCACACAACATTAGTCTTCCTCTATAAATAGAGCCTTTAGAGGGATACAGGAGGAGTCAGATCAAAGGAGAAGGCCAGGTGGTCATGGAAACCCGTAAGAGGAAGCATTTAGAAGGTGGGGGAAAGGGCACACAAGTCAAGGACTGTAAGTGGCCACTAGAAGCTGAAAAAAATATGAAGGCAATTTTAACAAACTGGAGAAAGTAAAATCTACAACCATGTGTATGACAAAAGCATTGAGTGATCGAATGGAAGAGGCTCTGGGAAGTTATCTATCTAGTCACCTGAGCAGAGGAAAAGGGAGTTTGTAGGGTAGATGGTGGGTATTTTCAATCTGCTTTTAAAAGTTCTAGAAACAAAGATCCTATTTTGTTCAGTTTTGCTTTAGTTTTTTCAGACTGACAGGAAATAAAAACTTTTCTTGTCTTTCATTCACTTGAAACACATGTAATTTTTTAAATTTTTGTTGTTTTTAATCCCAAGAAGGAAAAAAAAAAAGCTAAGCTGTGTGGCCCGCATGCAGCAGCTTCACCTTCGATCTTCCTGATACAGAGTTGAATCTAGAGATTCAAGTAGCTGCAATCAAGCAAAACAATCCCCTACACAGATGGCTGTGGAGACAAAATATCTCTTTTTCTTTCAGCCAATTCACTTCTACTGTGGTCTAGCCCTGACCTCAAGTCTATTTTTTAATCCCTCAATTTGTGGGGTGTGTATGTATGTGTGTGTACGTGTGTTATTCATCTGAACTAAACTCACCCTTGGCTTCTGAAACATGTGAATTGGAAAGCTGTTCTCAAAATGAGCTCCCTCCTGGAGATTTTCCCAAAGCTCAGCTTGCTTTAATTACTTAACTAAGAAGTTTTCAATGAACTGTTTTGAACCTGGCATTCACAATACACTGGTCTTATACTGAGCGATAGCTTTATGACAGGAAGCTTTGTTAGCTGGACCACCCGGGGATTGCAGCTTGAGCAGAATATGGCTGCCTGTAGACTGAAGAATGCGGACTCCTCTGGACAAGCCACACCTGGGCTCCCTTGGCTGCCCCAGCTCCTGTTTATTTCCCGTGTAATTCAAGGTGTTGAACTTAGGCCATGGTGCTTTACATCAGTAGCTTAATTTATGGATTCTTCTCAGGCCAGGATGCCAAAAACCTCTTCATGTAGGCAGAAGGTGCTGGAAGACTAAGCAGATTATATAGTCAAATGCTATCAGAGATTTGATGTGACTGTGTTTATACAACAGCTCCAAAATAGTTTGGGAATTAAGTCTTTAGGAGTCCCTGGGATAATAATAATAATACCATCAGTATTGTTTTGGTTTGGTTTTCTGTGTTGGGGATTGCACCCAGGGATTTGCACATGCTCTACCTCTAAGCACATCCTCAACTCCTCCCTTTCTGCAATGAAGATGAGAGTTCAGATATCTGTTCTATATAACTGATTTAAATTCCTTTGGATAAGTACTAGTAGTGGGATTGCTAGTTCATATGGTAATCCTATTTTTAGTATTTTGATGTGCCAATCATGTACAAAGGTTACCCCCTCTTCAACATGTATTTTATCATTTGATACAGCCATAATAACAAGTGTGATATCTCACTAAGGTCTTGGTTTACAATTTGCTGATTATGAGTGAAGTTAAGTATTTTTTCATATACCTGTTGGCCATTTGCATGAGTTCTTTTGAAAAAAATCTCTATTCAGGTATTTTGCCCATTCTATAATTTGATTATTTGCTTTTTTCTTGTTACTTTTCTATTGAGTTGTTTAAAGTTCTTATATATTTTGAATGTCAACTTTTCATCTAAAGTGTGACTTATAAATACTTTTTGTAAATCTGTAGGTAGTCTTTTTATTCTGTTGTTTCTTTTGCTATACAGAAACTTCTAGTTTGACTTATCTCATTAGTCATTTTTTGCTTTGTTAGCTGTACTTTTTAGGTCAAACCACAAAACCATTGCCTATACCATTACCTATGTAATGGAGCTTTTCTCCTATAGTTTTTTCCTAGTACTTCTGCAGCATAAAGGTGTTTTTTTTTTTGTTTTGTTTTGTTTTTGTTGGTCCTGGGGCTTGAACTCTGGAACTGGGTGCTGTCCCTCCACTCTTCAGCTCAAGGCTAATGTTCAGCCACTGAGCCACCTTCCCAGCCAGCATAAAGTTTTATACTTAAGTCTTTAGTATAATTTGAATGGATTCTGCCAGTTTTCCCAGTATCACTTGTTAAAGAGATTGTCCTTTCCCCACTGTGTGTTCTTCAGACCTGTGTCAAAAATAATTGGCTCAGAGGTGCATGAGTTCATTCCCAGGCTCTATTCTATACCATTGATCAGTGTTTCTGTTTTTATACATTTATTTCTAATGTATTTTGAAATAAGATAGTGTGATGCCTTCCCCCAGCTTTGTTCTTTTTGCCTAGGATTGTTTTGGCTATGTGAATGTGTGTGTGTGTGTGTGTGTCATGTGTGTGACAGAGAGATTCCATATGAATTCTCTAATTTTTTTGTTTCTATGAAGAAATACACTGGGGTTTTGATAGGAACTGCATTTAAAATGTAGATCACTTTGTATAGTGTGGCTATCTAAACAATTTTATTTCTTTCAGTCTATGAGTAGTGGCAACTTTCCATTTATTTGTGTCATTTATTACTTTCATCAATATTTTGATGCTTTTCAGTATAGAGATCTTTTGCCTCTTTGATTCAATTTACTCCTAATAGTCTATCCTTTGTATTATGTTGAAAGAATTGTTTTCTGAATTTCTTTTTCAGAGAGTTTGTTGTTAGTATTATTTTTCCAAGTTAACTTTGAATCTTGCTGCCTTACTGAACTCATTTATCAGTTTAAAAAGTTTTGTATTAGTCCTCAGGGTTTGCTAACTAAAAGATCATGCCATCAGAAACAGATAACTTTACTGCTTTGTTTTCTATTTACAAATCATCAATTATTTTGTTTTATTTAGAATCAACTTTGATTTTACGGTAGAATCCTGAGGGGGGATCACATGTACAAGATTTTTATTCTATTGATCACAGTGGCCTGGGGATAAACTGATCATCAAAAATGAGCCAGTCAGGGTAAATTTTGGACATTTTTGGGAATTCTGGGAGAAAGATGTTTATTCTTTTAACTCCAGGAGACTATAGTCCTAATTTTTTTTGTCAGTCATCTTGTGGCCATGTGTGGCCTAAGAATGGGACCAATACATATATACTGGAGCCTGAAATGAAGAAAAGGAGAATGAAAAGCTGGTTCCTGGTGACGCTGTTTGAATCCTTAATCAGGCTACACCTGGATTGTGGATTATTGAGTTACATAAACCAATAAATCCCCCCCTCCCCATTTCTTCTTGCCATAGTACTTTTGAGTTAGGTTTCTGTTATTTGCTATGGAAGGACTATTCAGTATTAGAATTAGACTAGAAGTTCAAATACTATTCAGATCCAGTGATTTAATGGTGCCTATGAAAGAACCATATTTTTATTCATACTAGGTCCTTAAACATAAATTTCTACTGTGGAGTAGGTCCCCCCCCTCCCGCCCACATACATACTGGGCATTAAACTCAGGGCTTGGTGCTCTTGCTTAAATTCTCCTACTCAAGGCTAGTACTCTACTGTTTAAACTACATCTCTTCTTGCTGACTTTTGCTGATTAATTGGAGATAAGAGTCTCCTAGACTTGTTTGCATATGCTGGTTTCCAACCAAGATCCTCAGGTCTCAGCCTCATCAAGAGCTAGGATTACAGGCATAAACCACTGACTCCTGGCTAGAGTTGCGTTCTAATGACTGTTTACTCTTTTTGTAAACTTTGTTTAAAGATATATTTGTCCTATAAAAATATAACACTCACTTCATAGTGCCATTTTTTGCTTAACATATTTAAGTGATTCTCAATCATTTTAAAGGCTTTTTGATATCACAATAGACATAGAACTTACTTATACGGTTGTAGAGAAATATTAAGTTTATGTCTTTATGAGAATAAAGAATGATTATACCATGAATCTCCTAATGATGAAAAACTTATTAGACAAATAAATGTCTGTAACTACTCAAGTCACATGGGCCTAATCAAAAAAAACCTCAGGAAGAAACAATTTCAGATGGGTTCAGAATAATAAATGCTGTGACTTTTAAATGGAAATTTGGCCTATTTTTGAGATAAATGTGATTGGATACATGTGTGTGTCATTCTTTTCTCTCTTTACTTTTACTATAGTCTACTTTAATGATGACAATAATACAACTCCACACATGCAATAATTTTCTCCCTCTGTCTTTTATCTCACTTCTTCCTTTAAAGCATCTACATTATATATATTTATTATTGATGCCAAGTTAACATTTGGCATCCTTCCTAAAGTATACTGCAAAAAACTCATCCATAAAAACTTAAATACATATAGTCTAGGGACCAGATAATAATAGCATATTTGTTTAAAACTAGGTGTAGACAGGGGGCCAAAACAAATCCCTCCCTCCCTCCTTCCCTCCCTCCCTCCTTTCCTCCCTTCCTCCCTCCCTTTCCTTCCTCCCTCCCTCCCTTCCTCCCTTCCTTTCCTTCCTTCCTTCCTTCCTCCCTCCCTCCCTTCCTCCCTCCCTCCCTTCCTTCCTTCCTTCCTCCCTTCCTTCCTTCCTTCCTCCTTTCCTTTCATCCTTCTCCCCTCCTTCCTTTTCTCGCTCCTGTCTCTCTTCCTCTTCCCTCATCTCCTCTTCCTTTCATTTTTAATGCTTTGTTTGCTCTTTGACAAAGTCTGTAAGAGTCAATCATCATTAGCATATAAGAGGAATAAATGGGCCCTATTATTTTTGTTATGCTTCCCTTCTTCAGAAAGCAAAGAAAATTTTATTTAGAGGTTGGATACAGTTTTTTTTCCCACTTGCCTCCCAGAAGATATTCTGTGTATGTGACTGACATGTCTGTCAGATGAATAGCTTCATTTTCACTAACTTTCACTTTGATACCCATATTTTTGAAAAATCTTCCCCTTTCTCTTCCTTTTTAAAATTGGATGTGTCAAACATGTCCCAACTGCTTTACCATTGCCTGTCTGTCTGGTGAAGGAGTGCTGGAAAATGCGCATTTAAACAGCACCTCCAAGAGTTCCTAATGATGTGGTGCTGAGAGGCAGCTGGCCCAAGTCCAAGTCTGAGGTTTCACTGTTCAGGCAGGAAGGGCAACGTGGTTCTAAGGGGAGAAGGGGAGATAGAAAACAATTACCCCCCCCCAATATCCCGTATGTTCTGTAAACTCTCCAAAAAAAAAGACAAATCTAGATGTAATATTTGAAAGTGCTTCCTTCTTAATTTCTAAGTAACCATTTAGTAGCCTGATACCTCCGAAGAGTTAAAATGATTAGCTCAGGACATTTGCTTTAGTTTAGAAGTAAACCTCTCAGTGGCCTACTTTCATTTTTGTCTAGTTAAACAGTTTGTGGTTATAATATTTGAAAGGGTTTTTAAAATAGTCTCTGTTAAGGGGGTGAAAATTAAAAAAAACAAAACAAAACAGAAAACAAAATACAAAAAACAGCAAGAGGCCAGACTTCAATTACTGAAAAGCTGTTTTCCTGAAGACTTTTTTGCTTAGGTGTTCGGATAAAGACAGACACTTCAGTCATGTAAATTCCTTACAATCTCTGAATCATCAGAAAGCTCCTCCTTCCATAAATACTCAGGTAAGGTTTGCATGAGTTCCTAGATTGTGTGCCCATTTTATTTTTCATGAATTTTAAGATGGGCATGACTATTTGAGGGGGATACAAAGAACAGGCAACAAGAACTCATAAGGAAAATGGTAGCGATATTGGCCCACAGGCCATCCGACAAAGGAATTACTTAGAGATGATTATATGTTCTTCTGTGTCCCTCACTCTGTTCTTTCATGATTAACTGCCTGCTTGGGAGGTGAAGGCTAGGACAGACAGATTAATCTAACAGCTTTTCTTCACAACTAAGCCATTTGTTAAATAAAATCCATGGGAACGGTTGATGCCATAAAAGAAGTTAGTATCACCGGGGGAAGCATTATCACCCTGCTATCCTTGAACTCTACAGACTTAATGATCTTCAAATAAGTAGTATTTAAACAATCTCTTTTTTCAAATGAAACCAAGGGGCTATAGAGTTTTTTTTTAATAACCTCTACAAACATTAAGTAAATGGTATTTAAATCTCTCCTGACCTAAAATTTGATAACTCAAAGTACTGAATAAGACCTCCAGCCCTAAAGTTAAACATTTTTTTTTGGTCCTGTAATCTATTGGAAAAAATGATTATTACTACTGCTTTTAGATGTTTGAGCATAAATCATCTTATTTGGCTAATGTATTCAGAAAAAGCTGGTATGTGAAGTTAATCATCTCAGGAACTGCTCAAGGACAAGTGTCCATTGTCCACCTATGCCTTCACCTATGCAGAATGCTTGGAGAAGTTCTTACAACTTTCTGTCAGAAGAGTTTAATACATGAAAAGGCTGTCATCTGATTCATGATGTACTGACATACTTGGCTGGATAGTTCGTTGGCTTTTCTAAAACAGTTTCATGAAGTCTGAGATCACTCTGAAGGGCATCCATTAAAATGAGACTGTTTTTGTCAATCTGAAAACTTCTGTGCTCCTTAGTCTTTATAAAACGTTTTACTTTTAGATTATGGTGCCCTTTGACAATCTGATCAAAACTGTAGAATCCAGAAGAAAAAGTGTGCGCGTGCAGGCACGCGCACACGCACGCGCGCACACACACACATACATATATACCCCTTTATAGAAATTATACATCTTGTTAGGAAGTTCCATGAAATCCCCGAAGCCTATCCACAGACCTCTGCTGCACAGACTACACTTTGATTGATGCATTCATCTTGCATTTTTGTAAGTTTTCCAGGCCTCCTGTATTTTTATTGGTACTTTTTGGCAAGGGAACCAAGACTCCTTCAACAAATCTGCAAGAATGAGATGTCTTAAAATGCAGCGAGAATAAAACAGGGAAGCAGAATTAAAAACCAAACAACTTGCTAAGATTCAATAGCCTTAGGAAAAGTTTACCTGGTGAGTTATCTTCTCCAGATGTCCCAAGGGAGCACTGGTGGTAGCCTAGTCCCACCAATCACTCGGTGGTCTCCACCTGTTTTTTAACTTCTTTCTCACTGACTCCAACACAGAGCATTCTTATCTGAGAGCAGATAAGAATGTCACCGGGGTGACAATATTGTTAACTGCATTCTCATTTAATTTGTGAAACCAGGCCTTTTTTTTTTTCCTCCTGTGTCTGCAGTTTTGTGTCACACCTTATCACCTCCTTTCTTTTGAAAAGATCTTCAAGGGGAAACCAGTTTTGACTCAAGAAATATTTTCCTTTCTCAAATTAGCTGAAAAGTGCAGTTGACTCATTTCACGTGTAAAAGGTTGTACTCGTTTTCATCGGTACCTGTTTGTCTTTTGCCCTGTTAAGAATTTAAGAAGAAGCCAATTTTTATACCTTCCCTTCCCTCGGCACATTTGACTTGGTCCAACATGCTAAAACTAACAGAACTTTCAGAACGGGAAGACCCTCCATTATCTATTTCATTCCATTCTCCTTATGTGCAGTTTCCCAATCTTCCACTAGTTGGCGCTCTATACAAAGAAAACAAAACTAAAGGGCCCCGTGGAATTATTTACTAGCCAAGGACACTACGCCTGATATCTTTTTCCGAATCCCTAAGAATAAGTTTGTTGATTTTATTGTGTCCAATACATCAGCGATGAGTTTGTATTATACTGTTGGATTAGTTGTCCTTGATTTATTTACTTTGATTAGAAAATTCTAAACCAAGATGATTGCTTTTGGCATGATTGGATCCAAGTCAATTCAATTGCGGTCACTATAAAACAAAATTACAAAGTACATAGGCGTAATATTTAGTGGGCAAATAGTAAGTCCATCTTCTTTGTAAAAATGTTCTAGCACAGAAGAGTGGCCATACATCTCCCAAGTCCCCCAGCCTAAAATCCTGCATGAAACAGACCCATAATAAATGTTGTTTGCTTCAGTAATCTTTCTAGACTTGAGACTTTGCTTCCTATTTCCCCTAAGAACCCACATTTGGACAAGGTTATCCAACATGAGTTCTTTGTTAGAAAAACTGTTTTTCTTCCATGTGAAATTTGGCCTGGTCTCTCAGCCTTACTCATTCTGTGTCAGGTTGAGTACCTTGGATAGTCACAAATAATCAAGGTCCCCCGTGTGCTTTGCTTACACTTGCATTTTGTTTTAGGTTTGTTTATCCTGTCTTTCTCCACCTCCCCAGAGATCCTTTGGCAAATCTGATAAACAATGCCTTTTTCTTGCTCAAGGCAGAAAGTCCAGTTGAATACAATGGGAGGCCAGACTTGGCTGAAATGCCGGCTGCAGGTGCTCTCTGTATTGTGGTCATTTAAACCAGATGCCGAGGAGTTGAAGCACCTGCTTCCCTTCTCTGTGTACACTGCAAAGACTACTGCACTCTCCTTGCAAGCTAACTCACAGCACTAGGTTGACCTACGTGCGGCTTCAACTGCAGCATCCTTTGGACATGAAATGAATTGCTCTAGAAACAGTTTCACAAACTTCCTTTCAAATTCTCAAACATATATAGTTTGAGTTGTTTTCTTTTTCTTTTTTTTCTCTCTTCCCTTCCCTAAATCTAAGATTTTTTTTACACACGAAAACAACAAAGCCTCCTTCAAATAGTCACTCAGAGGCAACTTTATTTTTTACTCTGGGTTATATTATGTAGAAAGGGTGTCCATCTAGAAAGGGTGATGATTTTTATGGTGCTGATAACAATGAGACAGATGCCCAAAGCCTTGCACAGCCTCAGATTTTATGAACATCTCTGTAAGTGTCATACATCTTGGAACAATCCACAAAACACATTAAATCTTCTATCTTGAATGTTGAACATTAGAGATCAGGGAGAAATTGGTCCCGTGGGAGGTGATGAGGCTGTAAGCCGATAGGAAGATTGGGTCTGGTATTATTTTTTTACTAAGATGATTCTAAAGTATAATATTTCAGTCCTAAAAATTAGTAATATATGAAGGGCAGGCATGTGCATATGGATTCAAATTCTTCACAGGATTCCTGTATGAGTCAAGCTCTGTCCTGATATATATATATAATATTTTTATTTTCAATTTTACTATTTCTTTTGATCACAAATGCTCTTCTTCTAAGGCAGAGTCGATTCTTTGCATATATAAAAAGGGATAGTTTTTCTCTGTAACCTTGTGCATTTCCTCAAAGCCAGATGAGAAAGTGTTTGTTTTCAGATTTGAAGCCTTGACCCTGCTCCTCTCTGGAAGTTTCCATACAAGCACACTAGTTAAGAAGGTCAGGGCCAGAAGCCTTTGGGAGAGGCAAATTCTGGACCTCAGACCTTCAGGAGTAACTTGTCTCACATTGGTGAGGCTCAGCTGGTATTATGGTTTGAGGAAGTCCTTCGCATGTGTTTCCTGTAGCTCCTGATACACGGTATGTTGTGTGTGTGTGTGTGTGTGTGTGTGTGTGTGTGTGTATGCATGCACACGTGCATGGTATGTATTGCAGAGAATTGAACCCAAGACCTCACACATGCTAAGCACATGTTCTACCACTGAGTTAACACTTCTCTCCTAGCCCATAGATATCTTCTTATTGTTGCACATTTAAGACTAAGTCTACACTCGAAATAATGACCTTTGAGATAAGGGGATCTTGGGGATCCTTGTGAGCATGCCAAGGAAGGGGGTGGCAGGGTAAGGAGTGACAAATCTAAAGAACTTAGTTGAGTTGGCTTGAAATGAGGGACATGTTATATTTGATGAAAATTATGTGTCATAATTTACAACATATTTTCAAAAAGAAAAAGGTTTTGTGTCCGTGTTTAGCACTTTTTCTCACTGCAGGTCCACATTCTTCTTTTTGTGAAAAGCCTCATTAGACAGACACCAAGACACAGAAAATCCAAAGAGAGAGAGAGACAGAGTGAGAGAGAAAGAGAGACAGAGACAGAGAGACAGAGAGAGGGAGACAGAGAGACAGAGACAGAGAGACAGAGACAGAGAGAGGAGGTTCTGGTGTCAAGAAGGGAAGCTATAGAAACTCCAACCTGCCAATATGATTTTCAGCACTAGGGAATCTTCTTGGGAGCACATCAAGGAGTGGAGGGGTTTGTTCAGCTGGAGATGGAGATGGGAAGAAAGATTTCATCCCAAGATAAGCCATCCATCTTTTATTTAATATCATTGGAACTGTTTTCACTTATCTGTATGACTCTCTGCTTTTGTGCCTCTTAATTTGTCCTTGAAGTTCTGTATCTAATCATTAGTTGAGCAACCAATAATTCTCCCTTGGTCCCCCACCCCTTTTTACAACCAACTTTAATCTTTCGACTCAGTGAAAAACATGTTTCCCCTATCATAACTGGTTTAACAAAAATTCTCTTTCAAGTTCAGATTACTCAGATACAATGGCTTTCCTGCAGCTTCATGCTGGAGAAAGGAATTTACATTAGAAAAGAGAGATTTATGATAGCATTGAATTTCCATTTGAATATGGAGAGTTAATAACATGCATATGTTTTATTATTATTATTATTATTTTAAAGGTTTAAGCCATGCCATGGGCAACAGAAAAGCTGGAAACTTCAGGGCTGGCAGAGCTCAATGAATACTTTTATCTGGATTTCATTCACAAACAGCAGCTTACTCCTCGGGAAAGGACCTAAACGTCTCCCCACATCGGAACTGGAGTAAGTGCCAGGATTTCCTGATTTGTTTACATTTCTCAAAAAACTTTTTTCCCCGGGTCTAGGACAGAATTAGACTTCCTTTTCCACTTTTGGCTCCTTCCAAGCTATTCTTGCTCAAGGTATTCTCTCCCCTTTCCCTGCATTCTTCTTTGTGGGAGTCTCAGCTGGCTCCTTTGTCTCACGAAAACATTAAGCAGCAATGAAAGATGTTGACTGAAAAAGAATGGCCAGAATGACAACAATAAGCCCACCACGCTGGGTTTTCCTGGACACAAGCAGAATTTGCCTGGCCTTTACATTCTCTTAGCTATGTTGGAGTGGATTCTGGGAGGACCACATATGACACATCAGTGATCTTGCCCAAGTCCTCAGGCTCTACAAGGAGGCACTCCAATCATTTCTTTTCCCATAAACCCCACTGATGAGACGGATCATTCAGACACAAATGTGTCCCTGGTAGTGGACAGGCATCCAGGGCCTGAACTGGGGCCTCCATTCTCTTCTCTGTCCTGTTTGCTTTCACTTTTGCCATGCTGACCATTTATAAGTGGTCACAAAAGCTTGTTTTGAAACTTTACTCCAAGCTCTTTTGTTTATAAGTGTTTTACAACCTGGGGCTCCATGCTTTTTCTTAACATGGGAGAGGTAGGCCTAAATCAATAGCTAATTGGAATGTGTTGAAGGCACCCGGATCTTATGAAGGCCCAAAACAAGAATCCAAAAGAGAAACACTTAAGTCTTAAGAGAGGAAGGGATCTGCTACCAGATGTAACTGTCTTGTTTTGTTCTTTGGCAGTTCTTTTCTCTTTCTGTTGTTTCTGAGGCACATAGTCCTCTTGGTCTTCACGAGTTAAGTTGTCTCTGTTTTGAAGCCTTTTGGGCACTCTTGTTCCTGGAGCTAACTCAGCTCTCCACAGAGAGTCAGATAGCTTTACTTGCACTAGGAATTGCTCTAGATGTTAGTGTCACCCCAGGGGGATTTGTATCACAAGAAAGGAAGAAATCCTAAGGTGAAGGAAAGAGTCTGTGTCATTTAGACCATCCATGGAGGTCCTTGAGGAAGTAACAGTCTATCTTTCAAGTGCTCTTGAAATTAAATCATGATGAGGACAGTGTTAAATAAAACTTATGAGCTATGCTTTGGGATTCAGCTCCTGAAGTGCGGTCTCAATGGACTAGGTTAAAAGTCCAAATGGAGTCACTCAGGCTCATATTCTGCATCTCAAAACTGAAATAGTTCACCTGACATCTCAGGAAATCAGAACGAGAGAGATAACAGCTAAATTTTCCAAACAAGACAGGTTCAATTGGCATGATAATAAAGTTTTCTCTGCCTTAATTCTTTCACAAAAATGATCATCTAAAAGCTGATTTTAGCCGTTAATTTTTTTTTTGCTTCTCCATCCTCACCCTATAAGGAAACAACTTTGAGATGACCAATCTGAAAGTGTTTTTTATTTTATTTTGTCTGTTTCTGTTTTCTTCTGTCTATAAAACCAAATTCCTCTGCTTGGAACACTTATTCTATTTTATGAAGTAAAGTGTTGCTTGATACTTGAATCAAAAACAAAGCCAAATAAGAGCATCATACTGGCTGTGCTTAGCATGTACAAAGCCTTGGGTTTAATGCCCAGCACCAAAACAACAACAACTCAAATCAAAAACCAAACGAAACGAAATGAAAAAGAGCATCGCACTAAATTCTTGTGATCTTAGGCTTTGATAAATTGCACTGGCTAAGTCAGACCTAGATATATTTATACCAGTGATTGTAAAAAGACAGACTATCCACAGGCAGACTCAGCTAGCACCATCAAAGATCTACTGTGGGGCTGTGTGATAAGTGATCAAGAGCTCTTTCTTAATTACATACTAAAATACCTGGGTTATGCAGCAAGATAGTATGTAGCTGTTCTGAGATACCTCTCATAGCATCTGACCACTCCCTCAGTGACTGTAGGATGTCTACCTTTTAAAGACTAAGATAGAGTCCTCCTTGCAAGCTCCTTCACAATGAGGTTGAACAAATGGCTGCCAAATTCACATTAAGATGTACCTACAGGACTAGTGTGCAAAAAGGGAGTTTCAGTGAATATCAGCACATTTGGGCATATGAGGAATAACACACTTTTTCTCTATTGGTTTTGGAGGCAGTGCTATAGTAAATAAATAAATAAAAATAAATAAATAAAATAAATAAATAAAACTAATGTTTCACTTGGGGAGATTTGAAGGACTCTGTTTTCTACTTCTATAATGATCAGATGAGAAATGGCAGGAAAACACATATTCTCAAATCACAAGGTGTAAAGATAAGGTAGGTGAGGTCCAAGATAAAATATACATTCTAAGATGGATGAAAAAACACAAACCAACCCACATGGCTGATAGGAAGGAAAAAAATCAGATACAGAATAATGTTAGCAGAAAACTTAAGGATTATTTAAATCACATGAAAAGAGATATAAACTATAATATTATAACTATATTATATGTAATATATTATAACTATATAATATCATTATAATATATAATATACAATGCATTTTACATTGTGTAAGTACTACAAAGATACATACTTTCTAATAAGTTTTATACATCACTGAATAGTTTTATTTCCTGATTTTCATTTTAAAAAGGAGATCAGATACAAGGAGTTTACCAGAGAGAATTTTCTGTAGGACTCTCAGATTCTAATAAACAAAAATGCCAGAGGACACTTGGGCTTGGGCTGCTCTGAGGCTGACCCAGTGAGTCCTTTGGGCTTATCTCTAGTGCTAGTTTGTTCAGATTCTTACAGAGTAGAAACATGACCAATCAGGGACAGCCCCCTCTGTCTCAGGGCTGGGGATATGGAAAGTTAGATGGATTTCAGTGTAGCATGTGTATGTCCTGATACTTGTTAGAAATCTGAGCTGGGCCACAGACAGGCACCAAAGATGGGTATGAGTTCTGGCAGTCATGACCTTGGAACTGCTACTGAAATATTCTTTCTGCTCTTGTAAAAGGTACAGTTGCAAAGGTGAATGTTTCCTAGGCCCTCATTTCTTTGTGTGTGTGTGTGTGTGTGTGTGTGTGTGTGTGCACGTGTGTGTGTGTGTGTGCATGCGTGTGTGCGTGTACTCACACATGCATGTGTGAACTCAAACTGGAACTTGAACTCAGAGCCTTGTGCTTTTGTTTGATTTTTTTTTCCACTCAAAGCTAGTGTTTTACCACATCAATGACACCTGTACTTCCAACTTTTCAGTGGCTAAGTAGAGTCCAGACTTTCCACTCTGGTCTGTCTTTGAACTATGATTCTCTTGAGTAGCTAGAATTATAGGTATGAGCCACTAAAGTCTCATTTACTAATTTATTAATTCACAGCCATAAAGCTCTTTTGTATTGAATAAAATGTGAAAACAGGTAAGTTTCCAATTCTACAAATGTCTACAAACCTTTAAATCATTGCTACACTTTCATGATTTCAGGTGGGTGGGTGAGAACAGATTCTAATTGCATAAGCTCTTACAAAAGAGTCACTTTGCCCTGTCATGCTGGGGATCTCTCCTAGGGCTTGAGAGTCTTCCTGGAGTGTTCAGCTGATTTGGCCTTTAGAAGTTACAGTGGACATGCCCTCTGACTTCTGAGATTGCTAAAGGATGCGTAGAAGGAATTGCTGCTGAAGGCATGGTTTTCATGTGGTTTTGGCCCCTAGCACACAGGCTTATAGCCAGAGATGAGGTGAGATGAGGTGAATGCCAACAGTTTATGTTAGCAGATCCAGAAAGTGTGTCCTGTAGATTCTTGGGCCAGTATTTTACTATTTCTTTCCCTCCTTCCTTCTCTTCCTTTCTACCATATCTCCCTTCCCTCCATCCTCCCTTCCTCCCTTCCTCCTTTCTTGTTTCCTTTCTCCCCGCCCCTTTCTTTTTTGTGCTGGTATTAGGGGTTGAACTCAGGGCCTACGCATTCTGCCCATTAACTTTTTTTTGCTCAAGGATGGTGCCTTACCCCTTGAGCCATGGCTCCACCTCTGACTTTTTAATGGTTAATTGGAGACAAGTCTCTTGTAATTTTCCTGCATAGGCTTCTTTAAACTGTGATCCTTAGATCTCAGCCTCCTGAATAGCTAGGATTAGAGGGGTGAGGCATCAGTTTACTATTTCGTTCTGCATCCAGAACCTCTGTGTGGCCATATGCAAAGTCTGGATGTGTATGTCCTTGTGGGAGCAGGGGTAGGGTGAGTAGAGATGTTCTAAGATTTGTAGAAAGTAGCCCAACACTGTTAGTGTGACCAACATGAAGATTTGGCCTTCCTGATAAATTTCCACATTCTACGCTTGGGTGAATGGAAAGGCTTCATCTCCAAGGAGAGACAGGCAGGATACACAGGGGAACCTGTGATCTGCTCAAGGCCACTATGTGATTCACCGGCAAAACAAGATGAAATCATCCAGATTCCAGCTCAGGGACCCAGATGGATCTGGGCATTTTTGAGCCAATGACAGAACTCCTTTACTTGCTTCATTCTGTCCCACTCAGCTCTGATACTTCTTGCTGCCTCTTAAGCAGCTTAGCCCCTTGGAGCAAAAGGGACCTTGTCTGGGACAAAGTTCGTATTCACCAGGACCCCTGCTTCCCTAGGGCAGTCTTGTTATCTTCCCTTGTGGTAGCACATGACTTTCAGATATGATAACATGAACTCTCTATTACTTTGGGGAAGACTCCTAAGCAAAAAAAAAAAAAAAAAAGTGCTGGTTAGAATAGCTCTGTTGATGATAACTTTGTGGTATTATCTTGGAAGTGGATGGAAAATAATCCAGAGCCAAGATTGTCTTGGATAGCTAAAGTGAAGATCCACCTACACATAAAGAAAATCATTAAAGACCCAATGACCGCCAAGAGGGCACTCCTTAGCAGCCCTTATCTTTTTTGTTTTCTGTCCTGGTAGCTCTCTAATCCTGCAGGTTTCATTATTAGGATTTCCAGCTATACTTTTAGTTTTCAGTTACAGATTGACTGGGGACCCTAAGTCTATTGATGTTTACTGGGAGATTATCCTTATAAGAACTGCTAATGTGAGGATTCAGGTTTTAAAGGTAATGAAGAATGGTAATTCCAATAACTTTGTGACATTACCAGTGACAGTCTGCCTACCAAGCAGAAAGATGGACTCATTTCAAACAAGTCATCTTATTTAAAAAAAAATTACAGGCTGGATGCTGGTGGCTCACACCTGTGATCCTCAGGAGGCTGAGATCAGAGGATCACAGTTTGAAAGCCAGTTTAGGAAGAAATGTCCCAGAGATTTTTATCTCTAATTAACCAGCAAAAAGCTGGAAGTATAGCTGTGGTTCGTGTGTGGTAGAGTGCCGACCTTGAGTCAAAAAGCATCCAGGCTCTTAATAAGTTAATCAAACAAAGGAAAAATCAAAACAACAGCAACAACCCAAATACACAACTCTAAACAACAACCTATGGGTGAATTTATGAAGTTAAAATGTGCAGACTGGCCAAGTCAGTGAACTGATCATTGATGAACAGTTCAGAGACTCATGTTTTCTTTTCTGGATAGTGAATGAACTCTTTTTTTTTAAGGGCTCATAATTTATGGTCTAAAATTGGACCAGGGACAAATTCAAAGCAGAGTGAAAGGAAGTCTCTGAAACAATAGCACTGAAATTCTCCCAGGGCTTTTTCAATTGTGAGAATTTAGTGCACCTGAGTTGCTAGACTTGCTATAGTGGCAATCTGCCTAAAGTGTGTATTTTTTATTCTACATCTAAGGAGTGGTCTCCTTTGGTAGAATGAACATGGGTAGGGATTTACTTTTTGTTGTTGTTGTTGAACATAGTACACAGTTTTTCTGGGGATTAAGACACACTCAGGTAAGGAAGCTCTACGTATAAATGGAAACAAGAATCCATATTCCAGTCCTTCTCACAAAGTTTTTACTGTGAACATTTACTATGTACCAGGCACAGTGTTCTATGCCTTACTCTCATAAATTCATTGGCCTTCAAAGGCATGTTTTGGAGGTAGGTGATATTATTGTGCCCATCTGCGGGTAACAGGATCAGGAGTTGAAGGTTAAGGTTTGAATTGTCTCACCTATGGGCATACTGTGTGTGTGTGTGTGTGTGTGTGTGTGTGTGTGTGTGTGTGTGCACCAGTATTAAGGCTTGAACTTAGAGTCTGAATTCTGTTCCTGAGCTTTTTGCTTAAGGCTGGTACTCTATCACTTGGGCCACACTTTCTGTTTACTTCTGGCTTTTTGGTGGACAACTGGAGATAAGAGTTTCACAGACTTTCCTGCCTGGACTGTCTTTGAACCATGATCCTCAGTTGTCAGGCTCCTGAGTGGCTAAGATTAGTGGTGTAAACTACCAGTGCCTAGTATTGTCATCGTACTCTCAACCATTGGGTACTACTGCCTCCTAAGGAAGCTGCCTAGAGTCCACAGCATTTGGTATTCATGACTGAGTAGGTAGAGGTTTTTAGTCTAAAGCAGCTGAATATACTTAGTTTCAAAGATGGCTGAATAATGAAGTGATAAATTAGGTCTTGTTATAGTCTTGCTCCATGGCTGACATTCTCAATTCTCGCAATCTGTTTCTGAAAATGATTTTCCTGCATGTATGCAAACAATTTGTTTTTCTTCCTAGCCTCTACAGTTCATTTTTAACCACTTTCTAAACATCACTACTGAATTCAGCTCATCATGTACCTAAAGTATCTCCCTGAAATTTCCAGCATCACCCCAAACCAGCACCTTACTCTAGCTCCCCCTCTCTGTAATGGTATCATTTGCTGTCCTGGATTGTAAAGCTCAGGGTCAGTTTTTACTTCCATCTCTCTTGTACCCCAGTTTCCTTCTGAAACACATAGCAATGAGTAATTCTCCTGGCAGTTTCTCTGCCCCTTCTGCTGGCAACAAAGCAAATTTCTAAAACCCAATTTGGGATTAAATTTTCACAGATCTCTCTGCCTAGACTAGCTTTGAACCTTTAGACTCTTCACTGTGAAAATGCCACCATGTTAAAGATGAGATTCAACCATTGGCAGCCCACCTCCTCCACTCTCCTGCCTCTTGACTGTGTGCTGGTAATTGTTCTAAGTTGGAGACACAGCCCTGAGTAAAACAGAAAAGACTCCTGTCCTAAGGAAGTACTAGTGTCTATAATGACTCTATAACTTCCCTACTTAAAGGAAACAAAATAGTAAGGTAGTATTCAAGATCTATTTCCTGATAAAGAAAAAAATTTTTTAAATTTTGATTTGGAAATTGAGATTCTCCATAATTTGGCTTAACTTTCCCTTTTCTATCATTCTTCATCAGCATGTGCTCTGCTTTGTACCCCATATCATCATCATCTAGATTTCTCAATGTAAAATCATTTCTCCCACAGCTCTGCCTGGCTCTTGCTTGGGTTAGTCCGTCTTTACTCTTGCTTATTCTGTTATTTCTGTTTTCAGCCACTAGAATTTTCTGTCTCTGCAGATGGGACAGGTGGTGGGACACATATACCCCTTTCTACCTCCCTGCTCCTATCAGATTCTGCCCTGCCTACGGGCAGGAGACAGTGTTCATAGCCTAGTGCTTTGGTTGGTAGAAAGTCCCTTTCAGCCTCTTCACTCCTGCTGGGTTTCTGCTTTGCTTCTTAGACCTCGCAACTGGGCCTACATCACAACTTTGTTTTCTGAGTCCTCTTGGTGACCTTCATGTATGTTTTTTAAAAAATATTTTTTTGTGCCACTAGTGGGGCTTGAACTCAGGAACTCATGCTTACTTGGCTTTGTTTTGCTTTTTGCTCATGGACTGGCACTCTAATATTTGAGCCATGCTTCCAAGTTTTGGCTTTTTGGCTAACGGGAAACAAATCACAGATCTCTCTGCCAGAACCTCAGCCCTCAGATCTAAGCTTCCTAAGTAGCTAGGATTAAAGGAGTGAGACATAGGTAGCTGGCTTACCTGATGTATCTTACTCAGCATATTTTTAAATGGAAAATTAGCTTTTGTATTTTACTAATGCCAAGCAATTTACGTCAATTAAAACCTATCTGATTAAGCAAGATGTTACTTTCATAGTTGTTTTCGACTACAGTGAATACATCTCTTGGTAAAAAGGTATAGCCTTTGAGGTTTAGAATAGCCTCACTTCAATATTACATATATAAAACTCCAGTTGTTTATGTAATCATACATAATGTTGAAAGATATATGATCTAGACTAAAATAAATTGGAAGAAAAATATACTATCAAAATAAAATTAAATGGAAATACTAAGATTTGTATTTAGATAATCAATTTGCTACTCTCCATAGAGTTATATTTCCTTTAAGCTTCCATTTGAGGCAAAGTATAACCACGTGAATAATAACAGACATATGAACTGAAAATGAGATGTAAGTCAAAATTACATTGAAAAGAGACCAAAAGGATGGTCAAGTGTCAGGTTCACAAAGTTCAGTAGCATCTAATTTGAATACACACTTCTTTCTGGCAATGGGAAATAAGGGGAGGACATTGGAACCCCCTTGTTGGAAAACAATCTGTAGCAGGTCCATTTATATTTCCCAGAGGAGGTGGAGGGCAATAAAGCCCTTTCCTCACGAATTGTTTCTTTGGATCAATTGGGAACAGTGGATCTGGAAATCCACTTTTCATGAAACCGAGTGAAGAAAATCCATTGGTGAACAAACATTTCTTACTGGAAAAGGTGGAGGAGGGGGGCATCCATGCCCCTAAGTGGACAATGTTCTGGAGAAGGTCCTTTCATGTATCCTTGACTAGGTGAGGGGACAAAGAGGCCCCTTTCTCATCAACTTTCTCTTGGGATCTGTTGAGAAGAGCAGATCTGGGAATCCAGCTCTTGGCAGATCTGAATGACGAGAATCCATTGGTAGGTACAAAGCCACTTCTCACTGAGTGAAGGACGTGGCCATTCCTAAAACTCCCTTAGTGGGAAATAATCTGGGGAATGTCCACATATGTTTCTTAGGTGGGGCAAGGAGACGCCCATCCTATGCACTTTATTCCTTCAGTACATTGGGAACAATGACCTCAGATAAGAGGATCAAAAGTAGAGGTACTGCTCTGCTTTCAACAGGTAGCAATAAATCAGACACATTAGAATTAACAAGGCCACCTTTGGTATCTTTTTTATTTGATTCTATTTGTGATGACACTGTCACATGCACTTTATCCAAAGAAGGCATATGCAAACTTCTGAGTTCTTCTACTTAGCAGAATTAGAATAAGGTCTATTTTGACTAGGTTGACCCTATTGCTAACAGACCATTAGGGAAATAAAAGTTCATACTGAAGCTTCATTTCAGCTAATTTTTGTCTCTTACGTGCATTTACTTTTCTAAAATATCTGAGATTTTTTTCAGCAGTTTCAGCTGCCAAGAACGTGGCACAAACTTTTTTCTCAAAGGAAATAACCTGCCTTTGGTAATAATGAATGGTTTTCTTAATTTTTAGTTCAAGCTCTCCAGCTAGCTTTATATAGGTGCTCCGGTCTTCAGATATATACCTTATCCTTTTTTCCACTTTGGACAGTTTCTCCTCTACCTGTAGCCGATCATTTTCCTTAACTATTAATCTCCTGTAAAGGCTTGTTCCTCTCTCTTGATACTTTTCAGCCAGTGTTTTAAATCTCTGCCGAAGCTTTGGATTCTCCCTTTCAAAATGTTCAATTAGGGACTGGAAAGATAACTTTTCAATCTGGAGATACTTAATATGCTCAGTCAGGTTTGCGTTTGTTTTATGTCCTTTAGACAACTGGGTATAAATTTGCTCTCTTTCCCTTTCTAAGGCTTGTAAGGAAGCACTTAAATTAACAGCATATACCAGTTTCTTCAAAGGTCCTTTGTGCTGATCTAAGCAAGCATCACTTTCTGCTTCAGTTTTCAATGTCAAGTCCCCATCATTCGACCTATCCTCCTCTAGTAGAACATCCCAATCTTTCATTTTTTGCAAGCTTTCAGTAAGGGAGCGGATAGCATTTTCTTTATCCATTAGAACTTGCTCTGCATGGCCTTTGGAATTTTCAGCTGCTATTTTCTCTTTAGTAAGTTCACTTACTTGTTGTTTCCATACTTCAACTTCTTGTGCAAGCTGTTTCAGACTTTCCTCAAGTTGGGAATTTTTGTTCAAAGTATCTGTGACCGAGTCCTTAAGTTGTGTACGGTTGATTTGAAGCATGTGGAAGGTGGTTTGGGCCTCAACTACTTGGGAGTTGAGGAATTTTGAAACGTCTTCTAGACCCTGTTCTCTTTTCAAAAGCTCTGTCAGCAAGGTATCTTGTTCAGAATGTTTACATTTCTCTTCTTCTAGAGTCTTTTCTAGAAAGAGTATTTCCTCCTCAACTTTAGATTTGGATCTAGTCAGCAATTCACAGGTTGCTGCCAAACTCTGTACCTCTGTTGAGTCTTTGTCAAAACTGGCATCCTTGAAGGATAACTCTAAGCCTTCATGTTCTTCTTGAACACGGCTATCTTTGCCAGGTAGTTGACATTTTTCTTCAGTAAGTCTCCAACATTTTAGGGCCGGTTTTTTGTCTCCTTTCAGATAAATCCAACCTCTGACTGATTGAAAGCTTACCCACAAAAGTAACGGAATGGACAAAAGTCCCACAACAGCTGCACATACCAAGAGTCCCCATAGACAACTGAAGGGATGTGGGCCTGACCTGGGCTCTTCAGGTCTCGCTTTCACTATCTTGAAGATTTCTTTCAAGATCAGCCCAAGGTACGGCGGAGGAACCGCTTTAGGCTCCGCCGTGGTGCCAAGACTGCTCTGGCGGTTGCCAGAGTCAGGCTGAGCCTCAGAAGACAACATCAAACATTCCAAGTTCCTTCTAGAACCCCCAACAGGCACCTTGTGACCAGAGCAAAGCGCTGCAGAGACGGTGGGGGGTGGGGGGAGAGTGGGACTGGACCACACCATGGAACTGCATGGGGGAGGTGGGAGGGGAGGGTCAAGGCAGGCTGTGGAGTGACATTATGGAGAGAAGAGTGGGTAATACTGAAGAACTGGCTTCTGGTATGGGGGGTAAAGAGGCCTCAAAAATCCTGTTGCCTACAGGGGCGGAGTCTTGGCACCTTCCCTAAGCTTTAAGTCCTGGGGCAGCACAAGTCTCATCCAGTCCCACACCAACTTGTCAAGCTCTTTCTGGACGCTTCAGTTAGTTTTGTATTTGTCTCATGGAATTTATCTTACATAACACTACCAAAACTGCCCCTGTGCCCCAGGCTTATGCAGGCACCGTCACAGATACAGCTTAAGAAACGTCTGAGCTGTTAAGGTGACATCTCCAGCCATCACTGGAATGTCGATGGGCCAATGTCCCACAGTCACCAAGCCAGAGAATGAGGTGGGACCCCGCTTTCACCAGCTGGGAAACCGAGGCTGACTCAACCCTACCAGGGCCAGGGTGTCCGTGGAGATGGGCAAAGCCCTGGGGACTAGGCCACGACTTCCTGCGTGGGAACTCGGGGATTGTGGTACTCAGAGGAAAGAAGATGCTCTCTTCATAGAGCATAGTCTGCTGAAATAGAAACAGACATCCACGCATCTGCATACGCCCCTCCTGGCCTTTGGTCTGCACTCGGGCAGGCTAGGCTAGGCCAGGCCAAGTAGTGCCTGAGGCCCTCACTACAAAACATTGGATCGTGATTTGGAAGAACACCCTGAACAATCTAGGGAAGATCTGGCTATCGGGCAACCCTTCCCCAGGAAGGAGGTTTGTTAAGAGTTGGAGATTCTGTATCTCAATAATGGAACAACTATGCATTCATTTGCAGTGATATTGTGGTGAGTTATTGCATTTTGAGTTAGTAAGCAGTAATATATTTTTTCCCCACACGTGCACTGCCATCGCAAGCATAGTATGTGGAGAGGATTCTCATCTATGTCTCTGGGTGTTGGGTCAGTACAGCTCTTGTGAATAGCAATAGCTGGGAAAGCAAATTATGCACCTATTCCATGGTTCAGGTATTTTTTTCCCCTAGAGAAACTCTAATGCATGTGCACAGAAAGATTTCATCAAGAACATGGAGGTTTTGCTTACCATGAAACATCTGAGGAAGGAATAAATGGAGGACTATTCGTATATATCATTATATTAAATAGCTACATTAAGCTCAAAAACATAATGGCTAGGGAAAATGAAAATTGTGTAATTATAACAATAAGTGTTAAAAAGTAAAAAGAGTTACAAGTATAATATTTGTAAAATAAATAGGGAAACATGCACTGTATGATTATGAACATGAACATGTAATATTCAAGTTAGGGACATGTGTGGGAAACACCAAATTCAGTGGTTATCTCTATGGTGGAATTCATGGAGGCTCTAAGGAGGGACATTTAGCTGAATGTGGATTTTTTTTCTTACAAAAAAATTAAAGGAAAGAAATAGGGCAAAATATTAAGATGCGACAAAGCTATGTATATGTCACTGTTTATTATTATTCTGTACTTTTTATATATTTGCAATAATTAATAAGAGAAGGAACTTAAACTAGTAAAATAAACTAGTGACTAGTTGGATTTGAACAAAGACAAAATTAAAGCCACTAGTGAAATGGATGAGTTTTGTTGCTTGTTTTCCTGATCTCCTAGGAAATGTATCAGGAAGGGATTTTAAGACTATGTAGCAATAATGAGAATGAGAATGCTAATGAGTAATAATGAAAATAATTAAGAGGCCATGCTCCCCCAAAGCATTGCTTACCCCCCACCACGTCCTAGAAATGTAAAGCTTTATCTTCCCCTTTAGATTTTATCTTATAAATGACCATTTAGGACTTTCATTGTGTATTGTCTTTTACTTTCATTTCAACTTTTCCCATACTTAATCTTCCCAGCAAAACTGAACCCCAACCTTGATCATTTGGCTTTCTGTCTGGAACTATTCCTGCTGTTAACATACTGTTTCCAGACTCAATAAATACTTTTTGAAATCATAATTTTAATGCGTCAGATTGCATTGTATAAATAAACTATACACTTCCTATGAACATAAGTGGAATTTTTGACCTACTGAAGAATTAGATTTTCTGTAGAGAGTAAGATCCCTATTCTTTTCTCCAGATGCAGCTATTCAAGTTTACAGAGCAATACAACAAACAAGCAAACAAATCTCATAGCCAATTCCAAAGTTTATAAAAATACACGCTTTGTACTGTTTTCTGAACAAGGCAGAGATCCCTTCCAGCACAAAGTAAACTATTTCTTTCCAGCTGTCTGGTCACTACCCCTTTTCATCCATGATATACATCTTGCCCCTTCTCTTCTATTTTGATTGACAGTTGTATTTTTCAAAGGCAAAAAAAATCAGATTTTTTTTTAATGTTGAGAGCCAAACACTCATTGGATTCTCAATGATGGCAGGAAAAATTAGAGGATACAGGCAAATTTTTCAGCAATGTGGATGAAAGCAATCTTTATTTTTCTCTAATACTGAGTCCGGCTTTGAGGTTCTCTATTTCCACCAGATATAAAGCCAAGCCTTTGTAGTGTGTTTTCATTTTTTTCCCTCCTTTTTTGTTGTTTTGATGTGAGCTGGCATCTCTCATGAAAAGATAAAGGCATCAATTAACTATACTACCAAACTTCAAGGATAAAAGCCATTGCTGTGAACAGGAGTTAGGCACGCACATGGTATCGAGTAAGGGCCTGGAAACAGACGGCTGCCAAGGAAAACAGATGTCTGTCTCCTTTAAGGAGACCAAATGATGTGTCTATTAGCTATTGCTAATCTCCTGATTGATTTAACAGTGACTATATTGATGGACTAATAGGAGTTGCTGTTCTCATTGCTATCGCCATTGTCCCAATAAACTTAAAAAAGCTCAACTCAACTTAGTAACAAACAACCACAATGAAACAAACAACAAGGATTCATCCTAAAGGAGAAAAGAATGCACCAAATTCAGAAATGCTAAAGAGTCCGACAGGCTTTACTTCTACCCTTGGCTGGAAGGCAAAAGTCCAGATGTGGTGAGGGGAGGAATTCCCCCACATCACAATGAGTAATAACAGCTAACTCACAATCATAGGATGCAGGAGACAATGATGAATTGTATATCGCAAGCCTATAGAAGACAATCGAAATGATCACTTTCTTCCTAGTGGAATCTACTAGCAAAATGGGAACAGAAAGAAAAAAAAAATTCCGCTTGAGGTTTTTGCACACAAGTTTTTCCTGTTTTCCTGACATGGTTATAAATAAGAAAAAGTGCAGATGTTCAAACTCTCTTCTCTGCCTCATGACTGCCCTGTTTCATCCTTTTATTACGTTGCTCTTATTGTGCCTTTTATGTTGTGGTTGGTGGTGTTTTTACATTCCCCTGCACATGCTGTCCATGGGAACTCCCCTATCCTCTCAGGCTTGTTGGGAGAAGAAAAAGAGGAGATTTAGGCACAGACTATGAGACAAAATTAAAGGGAACAGGGTAAAATAGGAGGTTTTAAAATGTGAACAAAACCGGGCACTGGTGGCTCTCTCCTTTAATCCTAGCTACTAAAGAGGCTGAGATTTGAGGATCACTGTTCAGAGCCAGCCTGCACAAAAGCGTCCATGAGACTCTTATCTCTAATTAATCACCAGAAATCTGGAAGGAGGCCTGTGGCTCAAAGTGGTAGAGTGCTAGCCTTGAGCAAAAAGAGATCAGGGACAGCACACAGGCCTTGAATTCAAGCCCCATGGCCAACAACAACAAAGTGAGCAAAATAGGTCTTGAAAAGCCCACTTTCTCTATTTTCGTAGAGGCTACTTCTGTCTTTGTTGATATTCGCACTTAGGAGCCTGCTCCAGAATTAGGTCAATGTGAAGGTTAAACAAATTCTGTAGGACCTGATGGGTCACGAGAGCACAGAATAAGTTCTAAGTCACTCTGGAAGTTCAGGCTCACTTTCTAGAAGCAGAGTCTCATTTAATAAGTAACGGCTAATAGCAATATAAGATAACATCCACACTTTGGCTTGCTTTAGACTAGAGCTTTTACTGTCCTTCCCAAGGATTTAAGAAAAAGACAATATGAGAGGTCAGTTGCCAGAGTAAGAGATTTCCAAGTGATCTGAACTGCTGCAGGCTTTGTTGCATTTTCCCTTTTCGTTTGTTTGGTATCAGTTATTCTTTTTTGTTTATTTTTGGTGCCAGTACTGGGGATTGAACCCAGCACTTGGGCACTATCCCTTAGCTTTCTTGCATAAGGCTGGTGCTCTACCACTTGAGCCATAGCACCACTTCTAGCTTTTTGGTAGTTAAATGGTGACAACAGGTCTCCTGGACTTTCCTGCCTGGCTTAACTTTGAAGTAGGATCCTTAGACCTCAGCCTCAGGAGTAACTAGGATCAGAGGCATGAATCACAGGCACTTGGCTTCCTTTCACTTTTTAATTGAATAGCTTCACTTGCATTCACAGACTTAAGAGATTCACAGCTTCTCCTAACAGACAGGAAAAACGATGTCCAAGCTCCTGGCTTTCCCTTTACTGTTCAAGGCTGTGTGTCTACAAGATACCAAACACCTAGATGTTTCCAGACTTGGATTATTGGTCTGCCTGATGCCAAACATCTGGAGAGTGGAAAACATCAGGATGCTTGGCATCAAGCAGACAAAACATCTGGGTAGCTGCTTGAGTTTTTTCACTTTTTAACTAGATGTTTGGTGTCATGTAGACACAAGCTGAGGCTCTGACTTCATCTTGTAACAGCCCCTAGGCTGCCAGGCTTGGTTCCACGTTCTCTTTATTGCAATTGACATTTTTACAAGAAATCTTTGCATTCTGTGTGATGCCTGTTGAGCTTATACTCAGAAACAGATTCATTATTCTGGAGGAAGAAGAAAAAAAAGCAACAACAAAAACCTCAGCCCCAAACCACCCCCTAAAGATCACATACTTGAGTGAGCGTTGGAAGGAGCTGGAGAATTTCAGAATCACTATTATCATTGTGAACAAAATTATGACACAACTTTAGTTAAGGAGGTAGCTAAAGAAGAAAGAAGGCCTCAAAGCCATTCTAACAGCCTTTTACTTGGTTTGTTTTATTCAACGAATATTGTTTCCAGACTGGTAAAGGTGCTACTTCCTATACAGTTGGATATAGCTTAATGATAAATGGTTAAACATTCCAGAAGATACACCAGTGATTGTCTCAGTAAAACATCAGGGGTGGTTTAGAAAACACCATTTGTTCCAGATGTGTGTGTGTGTGTGTGTGTGTGTGTGTGTGTGTGTGTGCCAATACTAAGACTTGAACTTACGGCTCAGGCATTTTCCATTAACTTTTTCATTCAGAGTGGCATTTTTACCATGTGGAGCCATAGCTCTACTTCTTACTTTTTGCTGATTAATGGGAGATAAGAGTCTCATGGATTTCCCTTCTCTGGTAGCTTCAAATCATGATCCTCAAATATTAGCCTCCTGAGTAGTTAGGATTCCAGGTGTGAGCCACTGGAATCCAGCTTGCTCCAGAATTTTTCTTAAATATAGTTTATTATTAGTATTATTAAGGGGTCACCATGTCGTAAGTCAGGCAGTGAGTACATTTTGTTTTAAACAATGTCACCCCTTCTTTCACTTTCTCGCAGTTTCCCCTTCCAATCCCTGCCCACAAGTTACTTAGTTCATTTTCTACCAGTGTATACTGAATACGGTGACTGCATCTGTTCTCCCTTCATTTCTGCGCCTCCTTTCTGCCCCCCTAAAAGAAAAAAAAACACCCAAAGCATAAGCAAACAACAACAGCACCACTACCACCACTATCACCAACATAAACCCCTTTGAGTCCATTTCCTGGCATTCATTTCGATAAATAATATTTAAAATGTTCAAAGGAGTTAAGCCTTTAGGTTCCTACCTTCAGAGTATCCTCCTGTAGTATGACTGTGTGAATGCTTGAGTTCTATGTAAGGTGGCTGGGAAGGTGGCTCAGTGGTAGAGTGCTTGCTTTGCATGCATGAGGGCCTGGGTTTGATTCCTCAGCACCACATAAACAGAAAAGGCCTGAAGTGGTGCTGTGGCTCAAGTGGTAGAGCGCTGGCCTTGAGCTGAAGAGCTGAGGGACAGCACCTAGGCCCAGAGTTCAGGCCCCACAACCGACAAATAAATATAAATAATAATAAAATAGTGTTCTGTGTACGTTATCAGGTCTGGTTGTATTTTAGATCTAGCTTCCACATATAAGAGAAAACATGCACTGTCTGTCTCTATGTTACTCTGAACTTTTTTCTTTTTCTTTTTGCCAGTCCTGAAGCTTGAACTCAGGGCCTGGGCACTGTCCCTGAGCTTCTTTATTCTGAAGACTAGCAGGCTACCACTTGAGCCACAGCACCATTTTCAGCTTTTTCTGTGTATGCAGTACTGAGGAACTGAACCCACAGCTTTATGCATGCTATGCAAGCACTCTACCATTAAGCCACATTCCCAGCCCGCTCCTGAATTTCTTTTAGCAATTAAAATTAAGCAAAGAAGATGCTCTGCTCTGCCTAGTTTGAATCAGAGTTTCACAATCCAAATAAAGGCTCGGCACTCTCCGCTCTTTGGAACAATTGTACAGAGGATGAAAGTAAATTATCAACAACTAATGATGAAAGTGAGTTATCAACAACTATTTATTGACCACCTCCCGGGTGCCTAGCTGTCATGAACTGTCTGACTTCACACCCCTTTCTCATCCCTGTTCTTGCCAAGTGTACTTATTAGCTTCTCTGATGAGCTCATACCTGCCCACTCACTGTGAATAGCTCTTCTCAAGGCACCGAAGGATCTCTGGCCTTGGAAAGCTCTTGGAACAGGTTCAAGTTATACTCTTCCCTCTCATCTCTCCATGCCTGGCACCTAAGATCCCTTGCGTGGATTTTGCTCCTTGATGTCTTCAATCCTTGGCATGTGATTTCGTCTTCATCATTTATTTGTTAATTTGGATGACTAGTTTCTTTTATCTCTGGCCTCCAATCTCCCCAAATCTAGATGATGCTTATTAGCTGTGGGAATGACAGAATTTACTTTTTCCTGCCTTTCTTAATAACAGCTACTTGTTGAGTGCAGAATCTAGCATCTTGTTGACCTTTTCTTTGCACACCCTCCCTGCCCCAGCCAGTCCCAGGCATGGAACCCAGAGCCTTGTCTGTACTAGGCAAGTGCTCGGCCTCTGAGTTACACACTCCCAGCCCATGATGGCCTTTTAAATATAGCATCTTACTTAATCTTCACATAAGGTTGTTAATGTTGTGTTATAGAGAAGAAACCTTGCAGCCTGGGCAGTAAGAACTCTGGATATTAGGAATGAGCTGCCTTGTCAGCACTTTTGTCAGTGGCTCATAGACTCTATGAGGGGACAGCAAATAGTCTGAAGCTTCTAAGTCGCTTGGTCTCCTGCTCAGTATTTTCTACATGTTCTTTGGGATTGGTGTCAGATCATTTTTTCAGGCCAGGTTATCGTCCCTAATATGTCACTAATGCCTGGCAGGGATCATGTAACAAATGGAGCAAAAGAATTCCAGCTGGAAATCCCTTTGGGCAATGATTCATTCCATGGATGAGACCTCCTGAAGCTGCAGGTTACCCAGGTCTCATGCAAAACTTGCCACACATGATTTTACCTTGAACTTGAAACCATCAGTAGCTCTACTCAGGATCATTCTCTGTAGCCTGGTCAATTTGCTCTTGATGTTCTGCTGTACTGGTGATTCGCTTGGAAATATTAAGCCTAGAATCACTCTCAGCACAGTGATCATATGTATAAGTAAATATTTACCACGGGATATAAGGTAAGTTAACACAAGAGCCAGTAGAATAGATCTTCTCACACATCAGCCTCCCAATAATCATTTGCTGATTTTAATTGAATTGAATTTGTTTGCATTGAATTGTACTGCAATCTACTTTGGGAGAGAAGGTTTATAGATATGAAACAAAAAGCAAGCAATAATAGGTATATTTTCATGTTTCCATTTGGGATCAATTGTTCAGTGAGCAAAGGAGACAGCTTAGAGACCAGAATTGCCAGCAAACATCTAACAGAAGATGCAGAACTTAAGATGGACATTGGGTCATTAATGCATTTCATGTTTTTCCAAATGGATCTCCCAAATGATATAGATATAGTTATATTAACTCTATCATCCCATTTAAAATATTTTAAAAGATTAAAGTGTATTTAGAAATGAAATGATGGTGTGTTCAAATTTGGCTAGTACTATTGTCTGTCTTGTATGTTGTTTGTGGTTCTGGGGACTGACCCTAGGGCCTTGCACTACTGGGCAAGCACTCTACACTTGAGCTAACCTCTCCATATGTGGCTTGCTCTAGTGCCAAGACATAAGGCTATGAAATAGACAAAAATGATATGGTGTCTCTTTGGGGATACCATATTGTGTCTGGGCTATAAAAAAACAAATCAAAGAAAACCTCCCATGATCCTGGATTAGGAGGATTAACATTATGAAAATGTCAATACTGCCAAAGACTATCTACAAATTCAAGGATATACCCAGCAATATCCCAACATCATTCTTCAATGAAATAAAAGAAGCAATCCAAAAATTCATAAGGAACAATAAAAGACCCCAAATAGCAAAAACAATCCTTAGCAGAAAGAGCAGTGCTGGAGGAAAATTAAGACCTAACTTCAAACTCTATGACAAAGTAATAATGACAGTAATCAAAGCAGCTTGGTACTGGCGCAAGAACAGACCTGAGGACCAATGGAATAGAACTTAAGACCCAGAAATGAACCCATAGACTTATAGCCACCTAATCTTTGATAAGGGAGCCAAAAAATAGGATGGAAGAAAGATGGCCTCTTCAGTAAATGGTGCTGGCAAAATTGGTTTAACACCTGCAGAAAACTAAAGTTAGATCCTTATATATCACTCTGTACCAGAATCAACTCAAAATGGATCAAAGACCTCAAAGTAAAAGCAGACTCCCTGAAAACATTGCAGAAAGGAATAGGAGAAACTCTAGGGCTCCTTGGCACAGGCCTAAATTTTCTTAAGAAAGACACATAAAAACAACAATTCAAAGAAAGGTTAGACAAATGGGATTGCATGAAACTGCAGAGCTTCTGCATAGCAAAGGACATAGCTAGCAAGATCAATAGAAAGCCCACAGATTGGGAGAAGCCATACAACAGACAAGGGCCTCATATCTAAAATAGAACTCAAGAAATTAACTCCCCCCAAAACAAATCCTCATAGAAACAACTGCCTGGTAAATAAGTGGGCTAAAGAGTTAAAGAGAAACTTCTCTGAATAGGACGTAAAAATAGCCAATAGACACATGAAGAAATGCTCAACTTCTTTAGCCATAAAAGAAATGCAAATCAAAACAACATTGAGATTCCACCTCACCCCAGTTAAAATTGTTATAATCAAGAAAGCTAATAACAACAGATGCTGGGGGGGGATGTGGACAAAAGGGAACCCTACTACATTGTTGGTGGGAGTATAAACTTGTTCAACGACTTTGGAAAGCAGTATGGAGGTTCCTCAAAAGTCTTCACATAGAGCTCCCCTATGACCCAGCAATCCCACTTTTGGGCATTTACCCAAATGATCACAAACAAGGCTATACTAAAGCTACCAGCACAACTGTGTTTATCATGGCATTATTCACCATAGCTAAGATATGGAACCAACCCAAATGTCCCTCAGTAGATGAATAGATCAAGAAAATGTGGTATATATACACAATGGAATTCTATGTCTCCATCAGAAAGAATGGCACTGCCCATTTGTAAGGAAATGGAAAGACTTGGAAAAGATCATATTAAGTGAAATAAACCAGATCCAAAGAAACATAGGCCCTGTGGTTTTTCTTACTTGCAATAATTGGTATACACTGAGGATAATCTTAGCAGATGAGCAGAATGGCTGAATAGCTATGTACATATGACCATATAAGATGATGATAAACAAAATGAAGTCTAAGGCATGGATACTAGAAATTTTTCTTTGTTGTTTTTAATGTATTGTGTGTTTTTTTTGTTTCTTTTGTATGTTCTTCCCCCTATGGTATATCCCGTGTTGTCACTGTATTTGATTTTGGTATCCTGGTATTATATATACGTTTATTTGAATTAGGGAAGGGAAGGGGGGCAGCACAATGGTGAGACAAAGAACAAGGGGGGAACCAATGCACCAGCGAGATACACAAGACAATGTGTTGGAAATGATCTGTACAACTTGGGGGTAAGGGGTGGGGAAAATAGGAGAAAAATGAGAGAAGGGGTAACAAGTTTGACAAAAAATGTACTTATTACCTTACTTATGTAACTGTAACCCCTCTGTACATTGCCTTGACAATTAAAAAATGTAAAAAAACAAAGTTAAAAAATAATTATGTAACAAACACTATGGGACCTTGTTGAATGAGTGGTCCAACTTGCTTTTCTGGCCATGGCAAGGTAGGAGTACCCTGTTAGGGAAATATTGTAAGATCCCAAGACTTGATGAAGGACACTCTGCTGGAGAGAGAGAGAGCGAGAGAGAGAGAGAGAGAGAGAGAGAGAGAGACAGACAGACAGACAGACAGAGAGATAGAGAGACACAGACAGAGACAGAGACAGCTACACACAGAGAAAAAATCCAAGAGGAAATTGGAGAAGTGGTGAGTCAGACGGCAAAACATGTCATATGTTGAGTGGCCAGAGAGGTTTAGATCAGGCTATTAACCAGGCACCAGTGGCTTAATCTGTAATCCTAAAATAAATCTGTAATCCTAGCTACTTAGGGGGATGAGAGCTGAGGACTAAGGTTCAAAGCCAGCCTGAACAGGAAAGTCCTAAGAGACTCTTATCTCCATTTAACCACCAAAAACCATATGAGGATTTATGTCTCAAGTAGTAGACTATCAGCCTTGAATGAAAAAGGCAAGAGACAGTGCCTTGGTCTGGAGTTCAAGCACAGCAGTAACACACAAACACATATGAAAAAGGGACTATCAAGTATCTTTAACACCTTGCCAAGGGGTACCTAGGGGATCTTCTGAAGTCTTTTTTTTAATTTAATTTCTTTTTTTTGTGAACATACTGTACAGAGGGGTTACAATTACATGGGCAGGATAATGCGTACATTTCTTACCAAGCATTGCAGCCTCCTCCTTTGTTTACCCTTCACACCCCTTCCCTACCTCCCCACCACCCAATCCTCCCCCCCCCCACACCAACGTTGTAAAGCTCGTTTTCGACATGACCTTGTACTTCTCATTGTTGCAACAGGTCCACCTGTATTCTTAAATGACTTGTTTTTCCCCATCTCCTCCACAAGTTATACTGACATCAAATATAGTGAAAGCAGGAGGATGGAATAGGAGAAACCCTAGGTCTCCTTGGGTCAGGCTGAAATTTTCTGAATAGAGACCCGGAAACACAACAAATCAAAGAAAAGTTGGACAAATGGGATTGCATGAAGTTGCAGAGCTTCTGCAAGGCAAAGGACATAGCTAGCAAGATCAATAGAAAGCCCACAGATTGGGAGAAGATCTTCACTAGCCATACGACAGACAAGGGTCTCATATCTAAAATATACTTGGAACTCAAAAAATTAAATCCCCCAACAACAAATCCTCAAAGAAACAACTGCCCAATAAATAAGTGGGCTAAAGACTTCTGAAGTCTTGGGTGACCTTGTACTTCTAGATTGTGGATCCCAGAGACCTTTCTTCTCTACTTCTCTTCCCCTTTCCTCTTTAGCAATCAGATTTGTTCAGGTCTTGTTGCACAGGTGCAAGGCCTAGCCCTGACAATGTCCACAGTAGGGATGCAGCTCTTGTCTGGTCTGCTCTCCACAAGCATTCCTGAAACCTCAGGCAACACTCACTCTTTGGCTTTAGTAGATTCTGCCTTCATTCTCATGGGGAAAGTCTAAAAGAAGGATGTCACCAGATGCTCTCAGAATCAGAGTCGTTGGCTTTTCATATTCCTAGTGCTATCTAGAAAAGTTCAAAGCATTTTAATGCATAAATGGAACAGAATGGGATTGGGTTTTCCCCAACATGATATCTATTTCTGGCATCTGGTTCCAAAAACATTAATTTTTAAAGATGGCAGCGGACCAAAGCCATTCATGTATTCTATCTCCTAGTCTGCAGACTTGCAAATGTTATTATTTTCTCCAACCTATTAGGCAATCTCACTTACATTTGGATTTAGCAATGGATTTATTTATTTTTAAAAATTATTTCCTTTGGAAGCAAGACTAGCCTGACAGAAAGCACCTAAAAATTCACTGAACTATAGAGAGTCATTCTTTTCTCTGGCCCCATGACAGACAATGCACTGCAAGAAGTGGCTGGCTTCTATTCTACTAGTGGATCCAGCCTGGAAATTTGCACAGTCCTGCTAAGTCTCCATGCTCTAAGCCCAGAATTTTCCATGTAAACATAAGGTCAATACAATTCTCTGCTAGGGAAAACTTAGCACAGGGATTATCTCTCCAAAGCAGTTAATAGGAAATGGTGAGCATCAAGAACCAAAGTCAGGTTGGGTCCTGGTGGCTTACTCCTATAATCCTACCTACTTGTGACGCTGAGATCTGAGTACCAGTCAGGCAGGAAAGTCTGTGAGACACTTATCTCCAATTAACCAGCAAAAAAAATCTCGAAGTGGAGTACCATTGTGAAGTCCTTCTTATGTGATAGAATGATGGAGGGCATTTCACAATGAGAGGGAGCTCAGTTTTTGTTTTTGTTTCTTGTTTCTGTTTTTTATTTTGGTACAGATCCCTTCTTGGGGGCTTGAACTTGGGGCCGGTGTGCTGTTTATGAGCATTTTTGCTCCAGGCTGGCACTCTACCACTTGAGCCACAGCTCCACTTTTAGTTTTTTTTCCTCAGGTTGGCTTCAAATTACAATCTCCAGATCTCAACCTCCTGAATACCTAGGATTACAGGGCATGAGCCACCAGCACCCAATAAGGGAGCACGTTTTTTATACCAAGCCATTCCTGAGCTAACTAAGCTCCTCCATAACAGTCTCCATTCATTCACAGGAGGCCCCAGGACCCAATCATCTCTTAGAGGCCCATCTTTCAAAAACATTACAGTGGCAATTAAATTTCAACATGCACATTGGAAGGACTATTCAAGCCACAAATATTCCTTTACCTACTTTTCTCTATAGTTTTCTAACTTTCCAATTAACCAATTTCCCAAGTGGTGAAACATACAATGATGTATATCCAGAGTGAATACTTCCCAATCTTTTGCATTTCATGACATGATAGAGAAATGTAATGTTGCTGTTACATCATCTTGGAGACGATGTTTGTTACTGGCGGTGACTGCTGGTTAATGGCAAATAGTTGACTCCCATGGAGCGAAAACCTTACCATGATAGTAAACCATATACTTTGTCCTTTCATTTTCAGCTCTGATTTTTATTATAGTTCCTTAGCTTCAGAAATTCATCTTTAAAATACATTGTGCAAAGAATAACATCAAGGTTACTATCAGCTGACAGTCCTTTAGGGATATAGTGCTAATCAAGATAAGACAGAACCAGAGTACAATCTAGAACACACCCAAGACAAAAGAGGGACGGGGATTAAGGCAGGAAAAAGTGGTTGATCGAAAGACGTTAAAGATAGGATCACATTCTTCAAATTTCACCAAAGGATTTATTGTAGCACTGACTACACTTATCCCAATTATTTTCCCTTCTCCTAGCAGATCTTATGGATCTACATGAAAAGTACACTGGAAAGATGTGGATAACATCTATCTTTGCACAGAGCATTATCATCAGTGAATTGAAGGATGGTGACTTTAATAGAAGCATTCTTTTGGGATATCTTTGTGATAAGGAATTAGAACCTAAGCTCATGATGGATAATTCTTCCTCACACTTGTTTTCTTTAGTCCAGTAGTTAGCATTCTCTACAAAGGACCAGACGGAAGGTATTTTAAACTTTTTTTTTTGGCTGAGACTATCTTTTTGATATTCTATTGTTGTAATATTCATAGACAGTGCCTAAACAAATGGTCTTGGATGTGGGCCAATATAACTTTATTTACAGAACAAGTAATGGGCTGGATTTGGTTCATCTGTGATGCTAGTAGTGGAAAGCCTTATATACCACTTAATTTAAAATAATAGTTAAATGTTGCAAAAAGCAGACTGTAAATACTTGCAGACCAAGGCAGACAAGGACAGAGGTATGAAGATAGATGTCATACCAGAACAGATGCTAAATATTCTCACTCACCCAAGGCCTCTAGAAAGTGGTGGTAGGCCTGGCAATTCACCCAGAGTGGAACATATGTGGGAAAATTGAGATCCAGTTAAGAGAAATGCTCTAGGAAATGATCCTTCCCTGTCAGTCTATCTGTTAGACTTGAATCCACTCTCCTCCATAGGGCTTTTTTTTTTTTTCATCGTGAAAATACCATACAGAGGGGTTACAATTACATAAGCATGGCCTTTGCTTTTCTCAGGAGGTCTTGTGAGCCCTTTCTCATAGCAGCTGGCACACAGTAGATACTGAGAGCCAACAGTTTGCAACAATAGTGCAAGTGGGTATAGGTTGCATTTTAATGTTTTATTAAAATTCTTTTTTGACCACATATCAATTCATCTCTATCTTTCAGCCTGTGGGCTTTGGCTAATTTGAATGTCTGTGGTTTGTAAGATAGGACCAAGCATTTTAAATTGTACTTTCTGAATTTCTCAGAAGATGCTAGATACAGATTCCAAATATAAAGATCTCAAAATACAACAGATAAGTGAATTTGTAAGGATTGTAAAACACATACACATTAATTGTTCATATTATTTAAACATGCATGGACTTAAAAGTTCAAAATTTTCTTCTTGTGTGGCCCAATCTCCATTAACAATTAAATTGCATTTTAAATGTAAATGAAAGGTATCTAAATATAAGCACTTTAATTGCACCAGTAGCAATTTACTTCATTCAATTATGCTTCCATTTTTGTTTTGTTTTTTCAGGAAGTGGAATTCTTGCCACCAGATAGGGCTGACTGTAGGTAAGACTGGGATTTCTTGTTTGTAATAAGTATGCTGTTCTCATTATGCCTTTTAACATTTATCCTAAATCAACCCTTTAATCTGGGAGTCTTTGATCCTAGTTCCTTTCTAGAGCCTTCAATACCAGAACTTCCCCTCGCTCTTCTGGTGTAAATCGATATCATGGATGTTAGACAGCAATAAATGAATGATGCCACAGTTAGTATTTATAACAACAGGGATTATTAACTTAATTACCTTATCCCTTTGAAATATCTACAGAAGAATTATGACCTCTAGGATCCAGCAAGAGCCACCTAATCTATTTCTTGAGGTACAACAGCAAAGCCTCCTGCAGTCTGGCTTCTGCAAACTCCACTAGAGGTGTTCTGTCTCCATGGAATTCCCCAGGCCAGGTGGGGATTTCAGAAAGTTTTGGGTTTTATTAACAAGCGAAATTTCAAAATTAAAATTTAAAACCAATGTGAAGTAATAATTATTAATTTTTGTGTATTGACTAAGAAACAAAAATCTTTTATCTATTGTAATTTATAATCTCAAAAAGAAAGGATACTTGAACACCATGAAAATAAAGAAGGAATGATTTCAAATGAAAGAATAGATCTTGATGAAAAATCTTCCCGTATTATTTTATTTTTTTCCATCTTAACATAGATTGGGGAGCAAAATATAAATCATGAAAAAGATAGGGAATTAGGAAATGTTAAGATGTTCTAATTAGAAAGGTTATTTGCTGTGCTTCGATTTAAACTTTGAACAGAATGAATCAAATCAAAGTACATGCATGTAAATTCCACAATAAATCAAACTCTTTTGTAAAATTAACTTACACTAATAAAAATTACAGTTTTAAAGACAGTTAACTATTACTTTCTAGTAAGTAAAGTTAAAACAGTGTTTAAAAAAGTTTTGGTTGGGGGTACAGCTCAGTGGTAGAGCACTTACCCAGCATGTATAAGTATTGAGTTCAATCCCAGCCCTCCAAAAAAAGAAAGAAGGAAAAAAAACCCTTTCTTCCAAGCACTATAATTGTATGGGACATATTCCTTCAAAAGTGTAAACTACCTTTAGACTATTACCCCAGTAATTTTACCACAGGGAAATTTATCTCATTATTTTCTAAACATTTTTTAGGTAGCCAAATAAAAATTATTATCAAAGAAGGTTATTAATGTGGTGGTTTTCACTGGTAACTATAGTAATAAACAAACACAAATATTAAAGAAAAAGTAGCAGTTATTCTGTATAAAGCAATATTTCCAGGTCAATCTATTTTTAAACCATTTGCAGTGGAAAATTATCATACCCCCACAACACACACACACACACACACACACACACACACACACACATAACTACAAGAGATGTTTTCAGCTCCTTTCCTATCTAATTTTCATTTCCTGCCCAAGCCTCAGGGGTATAAACCAAGCAAAATTTCAAAAGCTCTTGGAAAACTAGAAGCTGTATGTGTGTGTGTGTGTGTGTGTGTGTGTGTGTGTGTGTGTGTGTGTGACATAGAGATGGAAGGACAAAATCAAAATAGAGTAAAAATTCCCCTCTTTCAGTATCTGCCTATTTCTTTTAAAGGCTCAGACACACACATCTTGTGGCCCTGTGAATTTTGCTGTGAGAAGTTCAGCCTGATTGATGATGTGCTGTGAGGAGAGAATCCAGTGGAAGTATTTAGTGAAGGAACATAAATGTCTTGGGAGACACCAAAGGTCTCTTATCACCAGGGTTATCAATGACAAAGCTGCTATAAATATCAACACCTAATCCATTACATGGTACAAACCATGCAGGATACTAACTGGGGCCTGACTTGTTCAAGGATGCATATTCTTTGGAGTTGGAGCCTGAGGCTGGAGCATCACAGCCCAGAGCTGTGGAGAGGATGGGTCAGTCAAGCTGAGATTTAAGAGTCAGTGAGGGAGACGAGGATGAACTGATACAGAAAGAAGAGGGACTATTAGAAAGTGAAATTCTTGCACTATGAGGTTCTACAGCAATACAGGAAATGGACATTGGAATATAAGGTTTCCTGTATATGAGGAATTTTAAAAGAAAAAAATAGGACCTGCTTCAACTATCAGTGGAAGTAAGACCCAACAATTTTTACATGTAAGTGTCAGGCATAATCATATAGGAGGTGTGAGGACAGTAATTCTGGAAGATCAGAGTGGAGTGTGTGTAAAATGTTCTCACAGAACATTGATGATGGTCTGTCTTGATGAATAACCTGAAAAAGAAAGATGATGAAAACTATTATGGAAAAGGTTTTCTTTGGGGCACCACATGGAGGGATTTTATTTACCAACAGACCAAACTTGTTCTTCAAAACCACCATGGGGTTGACTTAGAGGAAAATTACTTTATTGGCAACGACTTTTACTACCACTAGTGGAAAATATATGTGTGTATGTATGTATGTATATATGTATGTGCTTGTACTGGGGCTTGAATTCAGGGCCTTGTATTCTCACTTGGCTCTTGAACTCAAGGCTAGCACTCTATCATGAGAAGTACAGCTCTACTTCTGGCTGTTTGCTGGTTAATTGGAGATAAAAGTCTCATGGACTTTTCTGTCCAGGCTTGCTTTGAACATTGATCCTCAGACCTCATCCTCCTGAGTAGCTAGGACTACAAGTGTGAATTACACCAGCACCGGAAAAGTTGGTATGATGATTAATATCCATAGATTGTCTTCTGGTTATTAAGAAGAAAGAAGCCTAAATACCAAAAAAGGGTAAACAGCACATAGATAAATATTTTGAAATGATCCAGATTCTGAAAGTCCTAATATATTGCTAAACTTCCAACATTTTCCTCACCACAGAATGACTCCTCTGAGAACAAAATAATTGTTGACTTCAAAGAACTCTGAGGAAGTTCAGTGGGTGGAAAGAATTCGGCTGGTAATGGGTGAATCAAATCTAGTTTTTCTGTCACATGTGCGCATTTGTGTGTGGGTGCGTGAAGCACAGGAATACACAAGTAGCTCACTACGCAACTACACTCAAGACCTGAACTATTTCTCATTTTATTTTACTTAAAAATACCTTTAAGTAGCTATACAAACATTTCAATTCAATCTATCAGGTTAGAAGCACAATGCATCTTGATCAATGTCACTTCTTCCATCATTCTCCCCCATCTCTCTCAACGCCAACCACCCCCTCAAGTTACCTGGTCCCATTTTTACATATGTACATCAAATATTATGAGTGCATTTTCCCACTTGTCCCCTCTCTCTCTCTATATCCATCTTCCCTCTCTCACAACACACGCTGATACCCCTCCCGCCACAGCAACACATGCTGAACTATTTCTTCCTTCCTTCCTTTCTTTTTCTTTTCTTTTCTCTTTTTCCCTCCCTCCTTCCCTCCCTCCCTCCCTCCCTCCCTCTCTCCCTCCTTTCTTTCTTTCTTTCTTTCTTTCTTTCTTTCTTTCTTTCTTTCTTTCTTTCTTTCTTTCTTTC
>NW_012267278.1:4350788-4390388 GCF_000151885.1 Dipodomys ordii | reverse complement strand
TTTCTTTCTTTCTTTCTTTCTTTCTTTCTTTCTTTCTTTCTTTCTTTCTTTCTTTCTTTCTTTCTTTCTTTCTTTCTTTCTTTCTTTCTTTCATACTTTGTTGGTTGTGGGGGGTTTGAACTCTGGGCCTGGACTCTGTCCCTGAGCTCTTCAGCTCAAGGCAAGCACTCTACCACTTGAGCCACAGGCCACTTCTGGTTTTCTGGTGGTTGATTGGAGATAAGAGTCTCTTGGACTTTCCTGCCTGGTCTGGATTTGCCCCACGAACCTCAGATCTAAGCCTCCTGAGCAGCTAGGATTACAGGTGTGAGCCACTGGTGCCTGGCTTGAACTATTTCTTAATGTTTAAAATGTGCTGGAGAATGCATTACAAATGTCTCTGGGTTGTTCCATACTTAGACAGATGTAATTATGGGCTTCACTGTTTCCCAAACCTATCAGACCTCATATACCATATGGAAATCTTTAAAAGTGTTCTTGAGTTTAACTCTAGTACTACTGCATCAGTCTGTCCAGGGAGGAGAAAGTAACTCTGTATGTATTGTATAGGTGACACCAGACTGAATATGCACTTATATTTAGCTCAGTTTGACAGTTATTCCTGTGAATCAGTCATCTAAACAAGTCAAGTGACATTCTAGTTATGTGGTAACTCCCTGTTGCTATTAGAGTTATTCCTTCAATAACATATTTGTGTAGATACTCAAGGGTTTTAAAACCAATGGAGTGACCTCTCCATATTCACCCAACTTTGCATTTCTGCCTTTCAAAGAACAGGGCTCCACCAAGGGATCCTAAGAGAAACTGGCCAATGTGGCCTTGGAATTGCCTGCAAGAGGATGATGCCCTCTTAATGGATTTAAAGATTATACTTGAATATCTGTCCTTTGAAAGATGTCTCCCTGGGTTCCAAACACACAACTCGAACCTGGAAAGTCTCATCTGCCACGCAAGGCATTATGAGTGAGTTCTAGGTTGCTGATTCTTCCATTTTTAGCTTTCTACATTTACATAATTTCTTATTTTGGAAATCTCCCCACTAACAGCTCAGTCTACTGGAGCTCTCCATCAGACAGAATTACATACAAGCAACAAGGTCACCCAGCTTGTGGCTGAACCACTTGAGACTCCAGCTGCTTGGAGGACATGACGCGTCACTGGAAGACAACACATTTTGACGACCGATTTTCCTTTCTTTAAACTATTTTAGTACATCATCTTCTTCCAACATCCCATATGGGATGTTTGGGATTTTGGTAGAGGAAAGCCAGGCATTTCAAGGTCTCAGCAATTCATTTTTTTTCCTGAAGAGAATGTGGACTTGTTCTCCTCCCTGGGGGATGATACCTCATGAGACAAAAATGCTTTGCTCTTGGCCTTGGCAGCTTAAGAGACCTTATCTTTCTAGTCCTGTCCCCTCTCTGGGCTTTGGGTCTCAATAGTTATGGAAGTTGAAAAGTAAAAAATTATATTATTGCATTTTTTATTAAGTAGATTTACTCCACAAGTATTTTTTATAGATATGTGCTAAGCACTTAGTTGAATCATAAAGAACATATCTTCTATAGAATTTCTCATGTTCCCTGAGCTTTTGTCAGGGCTCAAATGACTTCAATGGAAGAGAATGCCATGTGGAGATATTCCTTTCTTTCTCCCCCTGTTTCCAGTCTCCCAACTTATAGCGTGTGGCACAACAGAACTCCTGAAATGCCTATGGGGTTTGATGTCTCAGGACTCTCTAAGAAAATGCTAGCATTCATGGAGCTGAGGAGGATTAAGGCTAGCTCTGTGGTAGCATGGCTGGATAGCTACCTGAGAGCTTGGTGAAAATGGGAATTTCTTCATGTACCACTGAGATCTGGATTCACAATACTAAGGTGAGTCCTTCGTTCTCCCAGAGACGAGGCAAGGATCTTTATGTTCCTCACAACACTGAATCCACAAGAACATGGGGAGGGAAGAACTTTGGCTCATATGGCAGCACACACTTGATGGCACTGAATGGCCCTGTCACCCACTTTACAGATGTGGGGACACATGGAGGGGAAAGTTGACCAGTTAATCTAGGTCATGGGTAGACAAGTGACACCTTGTCTATATACTTGCAGACCAGAGCCATTTGCATGTTTTGTAACAGACATGGAAGTTACTCAGTACCTGCGGAATGAATTCAGAGACAAAGTGTGCTTCCAGACATGGGTAAAGGAAGAAAGCTTCACTTTGGTTCCTTTCCTTGTAGTAGGGTACTCATTTGGGGTGCACGGGCAATTATTCTACAGGCAGCCTAGGTAAAGTCTGATGCCAAAATGTTGGAGCCCCACCTAGCATTGACATCACATCTTTCTTCTCAATTCTGTAATTGTACCAATGGGTGGGTGGAGGTTTGGCATAATGATGGCAAAAAGTCCTTTGCTGGCTGTGCCCTTTGGAGATAAGAGAATCAGTGAAGTAATAGTAGGAGTTCTTCTGCTTCCCCCCCTCCAAGTTGCCTATTTGTAATAGACTCCTGAGATCTTGCACTCCTATTTATGAATAACTGACTTGATTTATAAAAAGCACAAGGAATAATTACAGAAGTAATCAGGTTGCTAGAAGTTCATGCCCATAGCCAAGGTAAGAGTTTTCTGCAAAATGTACTCATTATCTAACTTATGTAACTATAAACCCTCTGTACATCACCTTTACAATAAAGTAAAATGTTATTTAAATTTTTTTCTGCAGTACAGTTACTATATGATTTTTCCTTCAAGATAGTAAAACTCATATCTTTAAAGTTAATTTCTATTAGGTTGACTAATGTCTACAAGGAAACTTGTGGTTTGAAGTACTAAGATGAAAACCTTACCATCAGTTCAAACCATTCTTATTATTCTTCTAAGTATTTTCTGTACTCTGAGACTGAAAAAAAATGTTTATCAGCTTTATTTCCCCTACACAGTCCAAAGCTTTTATCTTGATTAATCAAATCTTTTGGTTTTCTTCTTCAATGCTATGATTCACTGGTTTCCTGTCATTCCACGCTGAAAGGTCTAGTTTTCCCATTGATAGCTTGCCATACAGTCTCGGCAGCAATAATTAGCCTGAAGTAATTTGGGGCTGTACTTGCGGATCCTTGACTTGTTTGTGCCTACAGGGAGATGGCCATGACCAAATGAAACAACAACCAAAAGGAAAAGTTACCAGGTCGTCCTGTATTTGGACAGCCCAGATGTTATTTACAGCCTTGTTTATGAAGTATTTTCTTGACCCTGCTGGCTAGAATCCACACACTTTGTCATTTTGGAGCACACACGTCCTGTCACATGGTGACAACGTTCCCTGAACAAGTAAACAAGCTGCCTATTATAGTGGTAGAATAAATCCTCAGTGTAACATTGTACTCCTTCCTCAACAAAGAAGACAAAGCAAAGCATGGAAGGAGAGATTGGGAGATGGTTATATTCTTAGATTTTTCAAGTAACTTGTAACAAAGGCCGCCATTTTGAAAGTTCTACTATGTGCAAAGTACTAGGAACATAGGTAATTACTGATCCTAACACCTCAAGGCTCTCTGGCTTGTATTCTACAAGAAGATATGTTAACAAACCTGTGAGTCAGAGGCAAGCTTTAGATGTAAGGGTTCTGTTGGGGAAGGGTAGCAAATATTCATTCTAGAGTAACGTACATTACTCAAGATAAAAGGATTATGGCATGTCTCTAATTGGGAGAAAGATGAACATCATTATAATCTGTCCCTAGAAGGAAGAATGGTGCTGCTTTGATTCTGCCATTACCAGGGTTTTCCCTGGCCAGCCCCCTTCTCCAACCTCCTGTCCCCAAGGTCGTTAGTGTACATTCTATTGTCTCCCACAGTTCTATTATTGCCTAACTCCCCCACCATGCTTTTGTCTGAAGAGTCCTCTTATGTATTCAACTTCTCTGACTGAAACCTGAATCTTTCCTGAGAACACTTCAGCTCACTCAGCTCTCTTGGGAGGAAGCTGTTGTTTTCCACTGCCTTAGACATCAACAAGACCTGAAGGTGTCTTGGTCATTACCTTGTTCCTTGCTGAGAACCTCCTGTTCTTTGGATGCTCACATTCCAAGAGGAAGCAGTTGCTATTCATCCTTATTAGGAGGTTCCCAACAACTGGTCCTTCTTCCTCACTAAGGATTTGAACACTGTATCCCTACCTTTCTATCTACTCTCTCCCCAACATCATTCTTCGGGATATCAAAACTCCCAAAGGTAGTTCAATTAATGAGCAATCCTCAAAGTTCCTCAATTGCATTTGGATGTTGGTGGCTCACACCTATAAATCTTAGCTATCCAAAATGTTGACATCCGAGAATGGCAGTTCAAAGCTAGCCTTGGCAGACAAATCCAGGAGGCTCTTATTTCCAATTAACCAGAAAAAGCTTGAATTGGAGGTGTGGCTTAAGTGGTATAGCACTAGCCATAAGAGAAAAAGCTAAGCAAGAGGCACTTTTTCTCCTACAAACTTCACCTACTTCCCCCTTTGCGTTATGGATGTCTCTTTCTTTTTGCAACTTGAAAACTGTTTTAATATTAAATTAGATTGAAAAGTTAATGTTAAAGTGCCTCGGATTATTAATAAAATTATGTAGTTAGAGATAAAATTATAAGGCTATATGAACATATACCACCACTACATTTGTGTGATCTTTTATTTAAAATGGCTACAATTCCATCTAATTGAATTCCAGGTCTTTATCCTTTTCTAAATATATATTAAGTGGAAGATAAATTTAAAGAGAAAGAAGGAAATGATTTATCATGTTTTATTGTTTCACTATTCATAAGTTCTCCAACTGTGGCTTGGCAATGGAGATTTTATTTAGCCTGCAGATCATGAATTAACTAATAAGTTGTTTGATTTTTCTGCCCCTGTGCAAAATTGCTGGTATCTAGATTTTCAGAGAAGAGAGATACAACCTGAGATAAAAACTGAGACATGAGGGGACAGCCCCCAAAGTGTCTTGGTTATCACTGCATCTGTCTCAGGACAATAATCTGGGAGTGATAAAAAAACAAACTCAGAAGTAGGAAAAGGAGTCTTCAGGTTCCAAACATGCCCCCAGGTAGGGAGATAACATGTAGACAGCAAATGTCACAAACAGATGCTGACATGGGGGGGCCAGGTTGTGACCCACAGGTGTGATGCCAGCATCAGCCGTGAGCCCAGCCCTCCTGCAGTCAGTCATCTAGCCTCCAGCTGAGATCTGATCCAAACAAGATTTGCTCTGAAAAAATTCCCAAAGTCATTCCAACAGGATGAGAAAAAGAAGAGTTTTCTCTTGATTATTTGCTCAATGGTTATACAGCAAATGAAGAGGAGGCCAGGGATGAATGCTACCATTTTAGCTCATGTAGTTCTTATCTCTCATTCATGAGGCACAGAGTCGACTTACTGAAGAACTCAGGACTTAACAAGGTAGAATCTCATAGAATGGTACTGAGAGGCATGGAGGGTAGGTTTGTCATATCTAGGTTCTCTGAGGTCAAACTACCCCTGACTCCTTAGTCCAAAGTATCTCTGTCTCCTATAGGGGTTGCTCTTGCAAGCCCTGTTTCAACTGGATGCATTCCCTCAGGAAAAGGACTCTGTCTTGGCTGGCCTCTCTCTCCAAGATGGCCTCTCTCTTACAAGCTAGTCCAAAGCTTCTTCATGGAGTTCATATCCATTTTGGCTTCCAGGATCATCCAGAGAAAGGTATTTTTGTTTTGCTAGTGATTTAATTATATTTGGACCAAATTCTGCTAACATTTTAGTACAGTTATCTTTTCTGTTTTATAATTTTGTTGCTTTGAAATGTCTTCTGAATTGAACAGTCTTTCTTAAATGCCATTACTGTAAAGTAGCACTAAAAGAATACATAAACATTGATAATGTGTCAAAAATTTCATCTGATCTTGTTAACATTAGATTCTCCACAAGTGAAATGGAGAAATGAACAAAATAAATAAAACTCAACTGTTGTAACTCTTAAGAAGAATTTATTTAAGGAAGAGTCCCAAGAGATAACCTCCTTTCAGTGAATGACTAAGTCTAGTCTTTCTTCAGCAGTTCAAAGAATTTATTTCTACCTTTACATTGTCACAGCCACTTTTAGTTAGGATTTCATCATCTGTTGCCTACATTTCTATGAAGTGAAAAAGAAGAAAATAGAGAAAATGTGATTAGCTATTGAAAGCTTCCTTTGTACTGGGTAGTTTGCTATGTTGGGGATAGAGGAATGAATAAGACATAGTTCTTGCTCATAGTCTAACAAGGAGACTGATCCACAAACAAGTAATTGTGTTATTGTGTGATTAGGATGACCAGATGATTGTGAGGCTTTATCATTGAGGAAGAAGTAATAAACCTCTGCAAGGGTGTTGCAATATTTTCCTAAAGTCACTTCTGAACTGGTAGTTAAGATTGTAGGACAAGGAAGGAAGAAGAGAGGCCTGGCCTACTTTCTCTTCTTTTCCCGTGCATTTGTGGGCTTAGCTACCTGCTGAATGTTTCTGGCTCGCCACACAGTCCATGTGGTTTAATGGCTTTGTACTCTTATGTATGTTGTTTTCTTCATTCCTTACCTTTCTCCTGTAAGTGATGATAACCAGGGAAGATTCTGAACCAAAGGGAAATATGCTAAGCTTCTGTTTTAAAAATAATACATTGTTTTTTGTACAAGTATTGACTGGGGCTTGAATTCAAGGTCCTTAGTTTTGCTGGCTCAAAGACAGTGCTCTACCACTTGAACCACACTTCCACTTTTAACTTTTTAGTGGTACTTTGAATTGCAATTCTCAGATCTCAGCTTCCTGAGTTGTGATTATAGGCATGAGCCACTGGTATCTGGCTAGAAATTGTGTGTGTGTGTATGTATGTGTGTGTGTGTGTGTGTGTGTGTGTGTGTGTGTGTGTAGTTGTTGGCACTGACTTGAAAGGGAAAATCGCTATCCAGTTGGAGAGATCAATTAAAATACTATCCCAACAGTCAATAAGACACTAAATCAAGGCAGATGCAATGGGAAGGAGAGAACAGCATGAATATGAGAGAGAGATTCAAATGTGGACTCTAGGTGTATGGTGATTTATTCAGTGGGATGAAGAGGGAGAAGAAAAAAACAGGAAACTAGAGTGAAGTGAGAGGAATCTATGATGTCCCTTCAGTTTCTGTCTAAAGACATTAACTGGGCACTTGGCATTTCCATCAACCAGGAACGGTAACCCAGGAGGAAGAGCACATTCAGATTAATTCTATTTTGGTCACAAGTAGCTTGTGGATCATTTGGGTAGAGGTGAAAGAAAATTTCTGAATTTGATGTTAGAGCACAGGAAAAGAGGTCTGGGGAGGGGTTTATACTTGGAGGCAGGTATCATTAGCCAGCGGACTGTTAAGATGAAAGGGATGTACTAAAAAAGTAGAGAAGAAAATATGAGTGAAACTCCTAAGTTTGTGGCTGAGGGATGATAACCATGGCTGGATTCTAAGGAGGGGGATTTACTTCTACTGTAGAATAGGTTTTTAGAGCCCAGCTGGAAATATTTCTACAGCCCATATATAACATGGATTTCAATTTCTCAAATCTGAGGTGAGTGGGACTAATATAGAATAAGGAAGGTCTGCCTTCGGACAGAGATCTTTCAGCACTTTCCATTCTGCAAACAGGAATATCTCAGGGCAAGAAGGCTTCCTGGAGGTGCCCACCTGTGCTTATGATTTGCAGATAGTTTAATGATTAAGATGTTTTCCTCTCTAGGTAATTACATTAAAACTTGCACTTAAAAAGATAATAAGTTGTGAAGTTATTCTGAAAGGAAGACGTATGTGTAATACCAAATAGAAACAAAATAATATTCCTCACGGTTGGTAGAAGAGTGACAGAAGCCAGGCATTGGTAGCTCACACATGTTATCTTAGCTACTCAGAAGGCTGAGATCTGTGGTTCGAAGCCAGCCTGGGCAAGAAAGTCCAGAAGACTCTCATCTCTAGTAAACTACTCAGAAAAGGCTGGAAGTGGAGCTGTTGCTCAAGTAGTAGAGCACTAGCCTTGAGCAGAAAGAAGCTCAGGGAAGAGTCCAGTCCCATAGTTCAAGCCCCAGGACTGACAAAAGAAAAAAAAAAGGAGAGACAGAATGACCTTATTTCTCTAGGACTACCCTATACTCAGTAGCTAACACCAGGCATTGGTGGATGGAGTTGGCAGGTAGGGAATATCTTAGAACCCCCAACAGAAATTTTATTCTTTTTGTAGTGAAATAAAAATCTCTCAAGATCACTCAGTGACATTAATTTCAACAAATACTTAGTACAGGCTTAAAATGATAATTGAATCAAGGTTTTATTGTTTATTGTTTGTAGTTTGCCTTTCTAAGAAAATTTCTCCTTTGGAAACCAAAGATATTGCTGATTAGACTTAGATAGGGACTTTGATATTTGAAGGAGGCAAGAAAGGATGGAGAAAAGTAAGGAAGAAAAGGGGAAGGAAGGCTAAATTATTTTGCTTTAATATATGCGTGTTTGTTTTTAAGAATTTGGGTGGTATCCATAGCATCTTCTAGAACTGTGGTTCTTAACCTTTGTCCATGTTTGAGTAACTTGTTAAGCTTTCAAATGGATACATAACAAGTCTCAATTCAAGATCCATTGATTCAGCATGTCAGGTGACAGCTTGTTCTGGTGATTGACTATTGTACAATCTGGCTTGAGAACTGATGTCCTCAGATCTAGTAGCTCCACATTTGCTAATTAGTAAAATTTTAGGCCTAACAGAATTAGGAGATCAGTTCCCAAAACATGGCATCTTCACTAATGTGAAGGACATGAGGAAGCTTTCCTTATTAACCTGTGAGATTGCATTGTGACATTAGGTTTTCAGGAAATCGAATCTGGTATTCTCAGAAAAGAATATCCTATCTATAGATTTTGCTTTCTTTCTATGATAATCATCTTGTGTAAATGACTATCCTGTCAGAATCCCTTTTATAATAGAAGATCAGAAAAATGGAAATCCTTCTTTAATCCCCAAAATAACCATTGCATTTCTATACTGCCATTATTTGACTTTCTAAACTCAGATTCTGACTTGAGTTTGATCAGGCCAGTCCAAATGTCCCCAGAAGTATGATTGGAAGGAAAGAGGCCCATAACTAATAGGAAGCATGAAGGTGTCTGGCAGGCAAGGGCTCAGGAAAAATCAGTAGTGAAAACAGATTTCCAGAGAAAGGTGGTTCACAGTCCTAGGGAAAATATCATGCTGAATTAGAATTTTATACACATACACACACACACACACACACACACACACACTCCATTGATGCTCAAGAGACCTGTGGACAAAAGCTTTGTTGTGACAGACTAATCTACATCTAAAACAGTCTACATTTAGTTGTATAGAAAGCATCTTGCATCATTAAGTAACCTGGAAGGAAAAGGAGATAATTTCCAGGAAATTCTTGTAAAACGCCTAATAATAACTTGTCATGTATTTCCTATGTGCCTCGTTATGATGACTAGATATTTAGAAGAGATTAAGATTTCTGGGCATTGTTGATAACAACCTATAAGACAAATTCAGAAGAAGAAAGATAATCATTTCTGTAGATTCATATTTGTGAGCTTATTATGTTATATACACATATATATGCATACTCCTTTGCTAATAAGAGGGCTGATCAATATTTATCGAACAACTTATATATCTAAGATTTTCCTTCAGAATTTGAGGTAGTATTGGACCCATTAAGTTTCCAGTAAGGAATTAGATGACATATTTAAAATATTTATCTGAAAACAGTTTAAAAAAGAGATTATTTTTAGTGGCATGGCCAGATTAAGGGAACCAATTAGTAATGATTAAACATTAGGCATTAGATTCAGTAGGAATCTGATGGAGTGGATGGGGCTGTCATGGCCTAGTAAGTCAGTCTCTCAGCCCAGAGCAAAATAGAGACTAGATTCAGAGAGGCAACTTGAGAAAGTACCTCAATGGGGGAGCAGGCACACACAAGAGTTTTACATGCAATAGGGAATGGCACCTTCAAACCACAGTGACAATCTATATAGCAGTAGGAGAATACACAACCTACTATTTCAAAACATTCACTTAGTGGTTAGCAGGTAACTCTTCAAATTCAGGCCTTATTTCTTGGGGTGCATATGTGTGACTTTGTTATTAACCCTCTCTACTTCATTCAGATAAAAGTAAGAGTACTATCAGGGTACTCATACAACTTAAATGAAATGGCCTATAAAAACATTTTGACTTGGTACCTGGCTTATAGCAAGCATTCTATCAGTGTTATTGCCATCATCAATCATCATCATCATCATCATCATCTTCATTTTCATCATCATCATCATTTTACAGGTATTTAGTAGAAGAAGAACTTATTAATGGCCTCAAAGGTCAAAGATCAACAGGTAGAATTTGGAAAGTAGGAAGAGAAAAGAAGTTCTGAAGGGGCTTTATGGGGAGAGGTGGAATGAATGAAGGTTAGCAAGCAAGATTTACAGAGAACATTCATGGAGTTGCATCAGCAGATTCAGATCAGGAGTCACAAAATATAGAGGAGGAGATGATATAAGAATCAAGATACTAGAACGTGAGTCCAAAGTTTTGGCCTTGACTTGATGATGTAGCTCAGTGCTTTTATGTTTAATTCCCGGCACTGCAGAAAACATGTGGGGAAATTTAATACAAGGAAAGCAATTGATTAATATCTTTTGAGCAGTTACTGTAATCTTCCTATTTTCTAGGCTTTGGATGTTGTTGCATCTATGAAAATTTCCATCTGATTTTTGCATTAAATGAGTCTAGTATAATAACATTTGACCATTAGATTATCATAACTTTAAACATTTAAATAGAATACATATTACTGGCTTTAGAGGAGAGAGAATGGCTTTCAGTGATAAACACATAACTGTTTTTATGGACTTACAAAGTTCCAGGTGTTGTATTTCACAGTCTTTAAGTGTTAATCCTCACAATAGTCTTATGAGAAACTCCTACTGCCTTTTGCATTCTACAGATTAAGGTTCAGTGTTGGTAAGCAATACAGACACCACCACCCCCAATAAGGGTTAGTAGTTGAATTTAGGTTTTACACACAGAGGTTTTTGTTAGTATTTCCCAAGAGAGACATCTACACAGAGTTTGTGGCTTTGATTCTTGAAGTTTAGTCCCGATGACATTGATTGTCTCAAAATTCATCATATTTCATCTTTGAGTATTACTTATCATTTGTTTTATAGTTACTGTCCTTTATGCAGTTTGTGATCCTCCTCGAAAACACAAGTTTTAAGTGCTTTTCTTTTTGTCAAGGTGATGTACAGAAGGGTTACAGTTACGTAAGTTAGGTAACAGTACATTTCTTGTCAAACTTGTTACCTCCCTCCCTTATTTTTCTTTCACTTTCCCTCACCCACATTCCCCACACAAAGTGTACAGATCATTTCTAACATATTGTCTTGTGGGTCTTGCTGTTGCATTGGTTCCCTACTTGTCTTTTGTCTCACCAATTTGTTGTTCCCCTTCCCTTCCCTAATTCAGATAAACATATACGTAATATCCAGGGTACCAAAATCAAATACAATGACAACAAGGGATAAACCATAGGGGGAAGAACACACAAAAGGAACAAGAAATCACATATGTGCTTTGGTTTTTAAGTGCTTAAGTTTCTAGGTTTCCAACTAGTGGATAGCCGGGTTGGAACTTGAACGTAAGTTTCAAATTTGAAATTCTTTCCACTAGTCTGAAAGATAATCAGGATCATACAGCCATTTATTCATGCACTTAATAACCACCAATAATTATTTATGAATCACAGATTGTAATAATCATTAGCAAAGCACAGTAAAGTCTTTGACAATATCTGGGCACTGACACAAAAGAACAATCAATGTCTGCCCTTAAGATACTCATTACTTAGAGAGGAGACAGAAGAAAGACAGATGCCAAGTGAGAGAGGCTATCAGCCCATTGGTAGAGATCTAAGGTGAGCACTTGGTAAAGGAGCTGCTTACCTTAAATCTGGGAATTTAGTGGTTTTGGTAGCTGATGGTAGAAAGCAAGATTTCTTCAAGGAGTGACTTGTGAGTTGAGCTTTATACACAGAGAGGTGGCAAAAAGTGAAAGGAGGTATAAGGATTTGGAGGGTCAGGACCCCTGGGGAGAAGCACAAAGTGTGACCTGTACAGAGCTCAAAGGAAAAAAAAGGAGGCTGAAAAGCAAAGCCAGGATCTTGTGGCCCAGGGTTGGGAATGGGGACTTGCTCAGCCTGAAGTAGAGGAGTGAGATGCTCAGATTTTCTTCTCAGTAGGATGAATTAGAGATGACTAAAAGTTAAGTTTCAGAAACCGCTGAAGTGGCTTCCTGTAGTCACAAGAGGAAGTATTACATGGAGAAGTCCAAGTGGGGATGGAAAAATAGATTAATTCAAGGGACACCATCAGGTGGGATGATCAGTGTTTTATGGCTCATTAGATGTAGGAATAAGGGAAAGGAAAGGCTGTCTGGAATGACTCCCTGACTTCTAAAACCTGGGCAACTTGGAATTTAGTGAAATTATAAAATGGAGATGAAGATAGAGGAATGCTGAGATTCATTTCTCCACATGCCAAGTTTGAAATGGCCACTAAAATCCACATGGAGATGTCTCATAGGAATTAGACATGCATGTAGGAAAAACTAGTATGCACTGGTAACAGAGATTTAGTAGTTGGCAATATGTAATGAGTGCCTAACAATAATTATAATGTCAAATATTGGTTGTCAATTATATGATAGGTATTCATTTATAAGGTATATCAAATATTGATATCATCACAAAGATTTTTATGGAAGACATTGTGTTCCCATTTTATAAAGGAGGAAACTGAGGTTGACTATTTATAAGATTATTATGCAAAAAATGAGATAATACTTAGAACACTACATTGTTTGACATAGAGTGAACCCAGAATTGAGGGTAGCTACTATTAGAATCTAACTGCAATTGGATGTAACCTTATATGGCATTTGTTTTATTAGATGCAAATTAATTTCCTGGAATAGTAGGTATCATTTATTAGGCTTATAACTTTATAAACTTTTTAAAAAGAAGTACTAGAGCTTGAACTTAGAGCCTTGTATTTGCTCTACCACTTGGGCCATACTCCCTGCCACCTTTGTTTGCATTTGTAGTTTATTTATTTATTTTTGCCAGTCCTGGGGCTTGAACTCTGAGCATAGGCACTGTCCCTGGGCTTCTTTTTCTCAAGGCTAGCATACTACCACTTGAGAAACTGCTCCAGTTCTAGCCTTTTCTGTGTATGTGGTACTGAGGAATCAAACCCAGGACTTCATGCATGCAAGGCAAGCATTCTACCATTAAGCCACATAACCAGCCCCTGTAGTTATTTTTATTTATTTATTATTTTTTTTTTGGTTGGCCGTGGGGCTTGAACTCTGGGCCTGGGCACTGTCCCTCAGCTCTTCAGCTCAAGGTGAGCGTTCTACCACTTGAGCTACAGTGCCACTTCCGGTTTTCTGGTGGTTTATTGGAGATAGGAGTCTCACGGTCTCTCCTGCCCAGGCTGGCTTTGAACCGCGATCCTCAGATCTCAGCCTCCTGAGTAGCTAGGATTACAGGCGTGAGCCACCAGCGCCCGGCTGTAGTTATTTTTAAAAGACAAAGTTTTGTTATTTTTCCTCTGGGTTGCCCTCAGACCATGATCTTCCTATCTATATCTTGTGTGCAGCTAGGATTGTAGCCATGTACCACCATGCCCAGCTTGGTTTGGTAGAAGGAAGGCTTGATAACTTTTTACACTGGCTGGCCTCAGACTGTAATCCCCCTGATTTCTGCCTCTTTAGCAGCTAGGATTGCAGAAACATTGTTTAATTTCTCTTTCTTAATGATGGATGGTCTTTGGGCTCCTATCAGTCTTATTATGTGGACTTGAGTTTTATGAAGGCAAAATAACTCACCCAAAGTCAGCCATGCAAGTGTAACTGTAAGAAATGGCTTTCCAATTCAATTCTATGACCTATTGGCAGGTAGAAATTCTTAGGACACAAATCATAGAAAGCTCCCTGACATCTTTATCTGAAAACACTGGCATGTTTAGCCCATACTGTGTAGTATTTAGCAAAAAGACCTTGAATTGGTGTCAAAAAATGTTAGCCAAAAGTCTGATTGTTGTTCTCTTTTTACACAGGCATTTTGACCTGCTCAGTTCTTTTTGTCTCATTCTTGAAATATGAATGCCTATCGGCAACTCAAGGCTGAGTCAAAAGCAGACGATAGACATAGTTTTCTTTCTGACATACTTATAGCCTAAGAGGCTAAAATCTGTCCCTTTGTCTCTGAGCAGTTAACAGGCCTAACATTGTGCAATTGTGTATGAAGAAAGTGTGTCATAGAACATAAGCTGAGAGGGGAAAAGTGAATTTAGAGGAAATTACATTGCGTATTTAGCTTGAGAAACCGTCATCTCTTCTAAATTAATCAATACCGAAGATTTCATGGAAGAGGTGGAATTGCAGGAAATGTATGGTAATTTCACATTTCACTCTGAATCATGTATCTGGATGGCAGAAGATTTGGGTGCAAACAATACTGTAGATTATTATTTTTTTAATGTGATAATCACTCATGGTTTCCTCCGATTATCTTGAATACTCTGTGGTCTCCAAAATGTTTACACAAATAAGTTATTGGGATTATCATATTGCAGAGATATATTGGATAAAATAAAAAAATGCCATTAAATGCAAAGCATTTCCATTTCAGTGCTTGCTAAAGTCTCTGTTTAATAGTGTGACAGTTTCCTTTGTCCTTTTCTTAGCAGTGCCAATACATTTAGATGGGAAATACTGTCATGAGAAATATTATCCCTGAAGATGATTACAATAGTAGGTTTTTTTGAAGCTAGTATCTTTCCTCTGAATTGTTTTTAAAAAAAGCAAGATTTTTTCACAGTTATTTCTGACCCAGAGAGCACCATAAGTTATACATTTAACTTTTCTACACAAATATTTTTAAGTGTTCATATGAATTTTCAACTAGCTTTGCTATCCTCTTTATATTGTGACGTGGTCTCACTATGTAGCTTATGTTAGATTCCAACCTGTGATCTTCCTGTCTGTCTATTCCTTAATCTTGTTCTGGGGTTACAGGCCTATGCTATCATACTTGGCTCAGATTGCTTCCCCCTGTCCCCTTTCGTTAAATTTTACTCACTTCTTTTGGAGTTAATGTGATAAAACCTATGAATTTTCATATATTAAATTAGGAGTGTAAGCAAAACTCAAATTGAAACCTAAACCAATAATTAAATGTTTGTTTGGAATTACTATTCACAATTGTTTTATAATTGTTTCTAATATCATATAGATATGGCTATATAATATACTTTATATGGCCACATACAATTACCTTGAGGTTTACATGACATAGAATATTAGTCATAATAACAATAGCAACACTTTCAGTAACTACTATTGTAAATTATTACCTTTTTTTTGGTAGTGATGATTATACTACGGATTGAATTCAGGCCTTGAACACATTAAACAGGTACCCTGGCACTTGAGTCACTGGACCAGTACCAATTTGCATCACTTTTTCAAGACAGTGTCTTGCTTTATGCTCAAGTTGGCTTGAACTGTAACCTTCCTGTTTGTGTTTCTTTGTTGGAATAATAAGTACACACCCCTACAGCTAGCTATTGTGCTTCCTGAGTAGTTTGAGATGACAGGTGCAAGTCACCAGACCCAGCTGTTGATTGAGACAGTCCTGAGAACCATGATTCCCCCCACATCTCTGCCTCCTGTGAATAGGATCACAGGCTTGAATTTACATTCTTTTTTAACTATATACTTTCATATCCCAAAGCCAACTGTCAGCCAATGACTTTTATGAAGGGAAATACAAATTCAACTCAAGATAATGCTTCATAGTAATCATTTGCTGTTTCTAACTGAAATGTTAAATTCATTACCCTCATCAATGATAATGTGTATAAATTTCACAAGTGTGAATGAATTTCATTCACTCCTAACTTACTCAATATGCTCATACTTAAGTCATGGCAAAAGATTTTTCTTAAAGATTAGGAATGGTTGTCATCTATAATTTATCTACCAGAAACATAGTTAAAGCAATTCTTCATTTTTGGGGGACATTCTTCCTTTTGTGGTCATTGACCTCAAAATTTCTTCAATAACAAATTCATTAATCAGTGGGATTGATAATGTATAACTTATTTAAGCATGTAACAGTTTGAATTTTTATTTCTGAATCTCTAAGATTTTTATTAATTGATTGCACTGCACAATTTCTCTGAGTTTGTAAGAAAACTAAAATTATAAACTAAGTAACTTGATTAGCTCTTAATTTCTTTTTTAAATCTTTGTTTCTTATGTCCATTTTACATTTAGACTCATTGGCTGAAACATTCAGTGAGAAAGATTTGGATTTAAAATTTCAGCATGGAACTGTGAGCTGGTGGCTCACATCCGTAAACTAGTGATTTAGGAGGCTGAGACCTGATAATCTTAGCTTGAAGCCAGACTGGGAAGGAAAGTCTGTGAGACTCTTATATCCAATTAATTAGCAAAAAGCCAGAAGTGGACCTCTGGCTAAAGTGTTAGAACACCAGTCTTGAGTTAAGAGCTAAAGGAAAATTCCCACACCCTGAGTTCAAGCCATAGTACTGGCATATGTGAACACACACACACACACACACACACACACACACACACACACACACAATCCAGCATAGTCATATCTAAACACTTTCCAGATGATAGTTCAGGACAGTATCTAGAGTGATATGTTCTTTCCATATTGGTATAAATGATTACCAAGGTATTGTTTTAGACTCCAGTAAAGTAGAGATAAGGGATAAGGTCATTTTCATTCCCAAAAATGTTCAGCCCAATGACAGTTCTGAAGAAGTGTGCTGACTGATCCCATCCTTTGTATAAAGGATGGGGAGTGGTGCTGTGGATGGATCTTGGCCAATTCTCCCTGGGAAAGTTACTTCAACTTAAAGTGAAAGGAAATAAATCAAGTTACAACTTGCAGATACTGTCATCAGAGTTTCCAGGTAAGAATGTTTGGCTTTCAGACAAATGAGTGAGACTGAGACTTTAAGCAAATTACCTGAATTGTTTTTTTCTGGAGGGTTTTACACCCATATCCTTTTAATGCTCAATTAAAAAAAATAATGAGAGTGTACTTTTGGAATAAACAAAACTTTCAGCCCATATATAACCTTTATGTTATATTTTTCCCTTAGGTAATTGTAGTAAGGCTGAATATCTCCTAGTTTGATAATATTAAGTAACCTTGTATCATAACTCATAAATGATTTGGTGTTTGAACTGATTTAAGCAGACTGGAGGGGTAATGGGAAAGAGAAATATTACCAGGTTACTCTTATTGAAGATTCTGAAGTCTTATCCTATTTTGTGACTCTGTCCTGTAACTTAGGATGGGTAGTCTGTTGGTTCAACCTATACTCCTAGTTATTCATGGGTCTGAGCTCTAAGGATGGTGGTCCAAAGCCAACTGGTTTAGGAAAGTCTACAAGACTATTATCTCCAATTAGCCAGCAAAAAGCTGAAAGTAGAGCTGTGGTTCAAGTGGTAGCATACCACTTGAGCTGGTGCTCAAAGCTAAAGAAGAGCTTACTGGCCCTGAGTTTAAGCCCCAATGCCAGCAATCCCCCCTTCCCTCCCCAGAAAGATGATAAACAGGGTGTTAGGACAGATGGAGGTGAATGGAAAGTGTGACATTAATCATGTTGTCTAACTGTTTAATGAAATTTTAAAAAATAGTGCATTACACAAAACATATATATATATATATATTTCCTATAAATAAGAGGTGGAAATTTATGTTTTCAGTATAAAAATGGGTGGCTAAATTAAGTATTATTGTAATCTCTGAATGCTGGCAGACAACTCCACGCACTAGATAGGCATGTGCTGACATTGTCTGCAGGCTAACAGGACAGATCTGACCCTAAGAATCTGTTCCAGGAAATATCTTAATACATCAGTTATTATTACATCAGTTACTGCTCCCATGAAATCTGCCATAGTTGCATTTTAAATTAGAAAAGGCTTTGAAGACTGATGGGAGTCCTTGAAATAGTGAAGCTTTGACTCCAAATCTGTGAGTGAGAAGATGATTTGCATGCGATGGAGATATAACTGGAGTCAAGCAGCATTCCATTCCATGTGCCAGATACACATCAAAAAATGGTTATCTGGGCTTGTGTGGTTCTTATTTGTATCCCTGCCTAACCTACAGCTATAGATCCATCAAGATTAAGCTAGGTAATTCTCTTCTAAGATTCTGGATTTGGTCAGTTGAACCTTGTTAACTTTACATAGCACTCTGGTTTGTCTATACTGTGGTTATGATTTACTTGTCTCATTTTCTCTCAACTGTAAGTGTACTCAGTACAGGATCTTTACAATCACATTCTTTCTAACACCCAAGAACAGGACTGAAACATGGATGTATAAATTCTAGAAGCCGTAAAGATAGGAATTATCACTTTCATAGGGGTTTTGTGTGTGTGTGTGTGTGTGTGTGTGTGTGTGTGTGTGTGTGTGTGTTGGTACTAGAGCTTGAACTCAGGGCATTAGTGCTGCCTGTGAGCTTCTTTGGTCAATGCTAGTGCTCTACCGCCTGAGCCAGAGTGCCACTTCTGGCTTTTTCTGAGTGGTTTATTGGAAATAAAGAATTTCATGGACTTTCTTGCCCAGCCTGGCTTCCAATGATTATCAGATCTCAGCCTCTTCAGAATTATAGGTGTAAGTCACCAGCACCTGGTGTATAGAGGCTATTTTGAAAGTTACTAATTAAAAAATTACATTGAGCCTGAAAAAGTTAGTATAACAAAAATTACATGATGTTATTTTTTTTCAAATACTTGGAAAATTAATATGGAGAGCAAGTGTTTATGCATATACTTTACAATTTTTATACTAAAAATGATGGCATATTATTGGTTCATACTATCAATAACAAAGTATATTTTGAATTATGTGTATGTGTGTGTTTGTGTATGTGTGTGTGTGTGTGTGTGTGTGTGTGTGCCTGCATGTGTGCTAGTACTAGAGCTTGAACTCAGGGTATGCATTCTGTCCCTTAGTTTTTTTCAATAAAGGCTGGTGCTCTAACACTTGAGCCACAGCTCCACTTTTGGCTTTTTGGTGTTTAATTGATGATAAGGGTCTCATATATTTTTCTGCCTGGGCTGGCTTCAAACTGAGATTCTCAGATCTTAGTCCTATTAAGTAGCTAGGATTATAAGTGTGCGCTAGCAGCACCTGGCTTAAATGTTGTTTTAATCTGTGAAATGATAGGATTTTATTTCTTGAAGAGAGGAATTACTTGCTGAGATTATTCTCATTTATCTTTATATATTGAATATTGAAAATCATGCTATTTATTTTCTCATAACTGAAGGTTACATAATTTAAAATGTAATTCTGAAAAGATAAAACGTGATAAGATGACAGCACTGGTAGTTTGGAAAGGAAGCTCTACTCTCTGAGAAAAGATCAGTCATAGTAGCATTGGTTCTAAGTTCAAATCCCAACTCAATCCTTTAGCTAACATATGAAAAGTGTTACATTTTTTAAAGTTTCTAAATTCATTCATTTATGAAGTGACAAGGTATTTCCTTTCTTTCAGAGCAAAATCAAAAGGCTTGCATAAAACTTCACACATGCTGGGCACCAGAAACTCATGCCTATAATCCTAGCTACTCAGAGGCTGAGATCTGAGGATCATGGTTCAAAGCCAGCATGGGCAGGAATGGCTGTGAGACTCTTATCTCTAATTTACCACCAGAAAACTGGAAATGGAGCTGGGGCTCAAGTGGTAGAGTGCTTGCCTTGAGCTGAAGAGCTTGGGGACAGTGCCCAGGCCCAAAGTTCCAGCCCTAGATTGACAAAAAACAAAAACTCCCAAAACATCACACACAGTATATCTTCCACAAATATCACTTATTAGTATTATATTTTATCTCATTTTTCTATTTATTAATCATTATTAAGAACCCAGATATTTTTAAATCCTGTCATTTGTGAGAAGAACAGTTAACAATGACAGAATCTGATTATAAAGACTATGATAAGGGTTAGGGTTAGGAACATACCATATAAGCAGAATATCATATGTATATATTATTACTAAATGCTAAATAGATAATCATAGAAAATATTTCAAACTGAAAGCACTTAGGATGAAAATTGGCAAAGTTAGTGGTCCAGGAATTCTCAGTTGTCAGTATGAAGTTATTGCTCTTCATTCCCAGTCTAGGAATATAGATAACATCATCACAATATAAAAGCCACATTTAACAGTACTTTTCCAATATAATTCAAAAGACAGATTTTAGTTGGCATAAGAAAAATAATGAATAACAAAATAATAGCTTTCTAGACATCTAAGTTCCCATTGAGGAAGTAAAGTCTCTTGTTTGTCCTTTTGGGAATCCTACCTCTTTAGGTGTAGCCAAAGATTCCTTGATTTTCATCTGTCTTTTAGGTACTGAGTGGTTTTTGTTTTGTTTTATTTTTAGTGGTTCTAAATGTCAGTTCAAGATTATGATTGAGGTGCAAACTATAAACTTTGATCTTCTGTCTTAGGTACATTACGAGAAACAAAGAGACCATATACAAAGATCATTGTGAGATCTGTAACCCTGAAAAGCCCCTTTCTTAGGGGCAGCCTAATCACGGACCTGGAAGCTCATGGGACACAAGAAAGTCACCTGGTTTTTCTTTTCTTTCTTTTTTTTTTTTTTAAAGGTTAAGTTGTTGGGTGCCTGTGGCTCACTCAGGAGACTGAGATCTGAGGACTGTAGTTTGAAGACAGCCTGGGCAGAAAAGTCCATGAGACTCTTAACTCCAATTACCTACCAGAAAACCAGAATTTTCACAGTGACTTAAGCTGGGAGCGAAAAAGCTCAGGGACAGTGTCTAGATCCTGAGTTCAAGCCCTAAACCAAAACAAAAAAAAGAAAGAAACAAAAGAAAAGAAAAGCCTTCACATCACTAGTTTCACACCACTGTTAGAGCTACTCCATATTTTCTAAATGAGGTTTTATGAGTTGCCCAAGTGTTACTTGTAAAATTTAAGGGACAGAGCTGGGAGCCAGCAGCTCATGCCAGTAATCCTAGTTATCGAGAAGACTAAGATCCAAGGATTGAGGCTTGAAGCCAGCCTGAATAGGAAAGCCCATTAGATTTTTATCTCTGGTTAACCAGCAAAAAGCCAAAGGTAGAGCTATGGCTCAAGTGATAGTGTGCTGGCCTTAAGCAGAAAAGCCAAGCAAGAACATGCAGCCCTGACTTCAAGCTCCAGTACTGGCACAAAACTAGAAAATGGAAAAGGAAAAGAAATTTAGTCTGGATTTCTTAGATCTTGAGTCCTTTCTTTTGATGATCAATAGTTCTTAAAGTGTATTCTACACACTATTAGCTTCATGTGCTACTACATGATAAAGAGTTCCTTTGTCAAAGAAAGTAGGAAACACTATACTAAGAAAGTTCAACTTTTTTTGTGACATGAAGAGGAAATAAGAGGAAAAAGAACTCATATTCTCTAAACTCTGATGACCAGAATGGTCTGTAAGAAGCCAGATGAGTACATTTGCAGAAAAGCTAACCCCCATCAGGTTTATTGATGAGCACAGATGTTTCAGCAGATGTGTAACAGTTCACTGTTCTGATTTAGCTCCCTGGTTCTCTGCTCAGCATTGGCTGCTGCTCTGCCCCCACAAGCCCTGGCAGTGGGCACAAATGAGGCACTTTGGTCCAGATACTCCAGAGATTCACCTTCCACAGTCAAAGGGCAAGCAGTGGAGAACCTTAATCCTATGTTTAACACACTTTGATTTGGAGACAATTATCTTCAGTGTTGACCATAGGTATTGTATTAAAAAGTTGTACTGCTTTAACTTTAGTACAGAAGTTAAATCAAGCCAACCCTTGTGTTTGTGAGTTGTATTGAGCTTGCCGCAGTAGTTCTCAGGGCATTTCTGAAAAGGGAGATGGATGTTACCATGTGGAACCAATAGTGGGCTAGTTCTTCTTTTTCTTTTTTTTTAATTAAAGGAATATTATTTTGTGTTATGTGCTGTCCTTCCCAGGGGACCTCCACAGAAAAATAAAACAGAAAACCTTCCCACCACTGGTAAGACAAATGAAAAATTCTGTTTTCACTGGCTTCTAAAATAATCCTCCAAATATTTAGCAACAGTATATTTATTTCTCTCATTTCAGATGCTTCATGGGGATAAAAGATTGAATTTACAAGTGGAAAATAGCCATGCATACAATTTTGCCTGTCCAAATTGAAAACTAGTAGCTTCCCACATTTTTAATTAATAACACTGCTGCCACTCACATCAACTCATATGGCATTAATGCTAGTGAATGTGCAATAATCTCTTTCCAAGAAGAACTGCCAAATAGAGCAAAGGCTGCAGAGACAGAGGCAATCGATCCATTCCTGTGGGAATGGCTCTTACCTAGCCTACTTGAAAAGAATAGCTGAGGTAGAGAAATTGGGAATATAAAGGATAGCCCATTTATCACAAGGTAAAGAACAAGAATCTATTCAATGGCTAAGATGGAAAGCAAATTCAGCTTCACAGCTGGGTACTGTCCTGGATTCGAAGCCAGTCCTCACACTAGATGTATGATGCTGGGCACATTTTAAATGTTCTATAAGCTACAGTTGCTTTTTGATAAAGTGAAGAGAATCATGGTGAAGTGGTGAGGATGAACTAAGATTGTGTCAGGAAAGAGTAAATATTCTGGAATAATCTTAATTGCTCAGAACTGCCTTGTTTCTCTGCAACAATAATATAAAGTCAGTGGAAGAAGACTGATAATTTGAGGAATTTACAATACAACTGTTGAGACTTGCCTTGGGTGGTCAAATCAAATCCAGCTTACTCCTCAGGAATGATGTAGCATACATCTTTTCATAGACCATGATCTTCATGCTCCCTACCAGGGTTCCTCATCAACAAAAAGAATCAAAAAAGCAAAAAGGATCTGTGCTGCTACCTCTCAGATTCTGATATTTAAAGGTTTGCTTGATATTTCTGGTGAATGGCCAAAAGATAGCACAAAAACAAAAAAAACCACTTTTATTCTGAAGAGAGTAGCGGTTGAAAGGGATCTAGAAAATCATACTGTCTGCTGGGTGCTTTTGACTCATGCCTGTAATTCTAGCTGTGATCTGAGGATCTGGATTGGAAGCCAGCCAAGGCAGAAAAGTTTATGAGACTCTATCTCCGAAATAACTAGCAAAAAGCTGGGCTAGAGATATGGGTCAAGTGGTAGACTGCCAGTTGAGCAAAAACCAAACCAGCATGAGGCCTTGAATTCAAACCCTAGTACCACCTATATATATATATATATATATATATATATATATATATATATATATATATATATATATATATATATATCTGAAAGCATTGGAAAAAGAATAAGCATTTGTTTATGAAATCTGACTGAATAGGATGAAGAAAACAATCAATACTTGTTCTATTATCCTGAGATACAAATCACTATTACAATGGCCATCTAACTTCATGGATGACAGCTCTATAGTGGATTTCTGAGAGGATTCCAAATGCTTGTGGCTTACCACGATCTTTGGACTTCAGTATGATAGTTTGAAGCACCTCTCAGAAAACATCTCTGGTTCAGCCTGGCATTGATTGTTTTTAAATTTCAAATTTGTAACAGATTTGGAGGAGAGTTTGGGCCTCACTGTCAATTGCAGTTTTGTGGCTCTATAAATGGAGCAAGTTATCAAGAGGCCAATCTTGTGTTTTGCTAAATTCTAGATTCCCTAAGCCTTTTCTTATTCTTGTTCACATGCTAGGCTGGACATAGTTACTCAAGTTCCTGGAGACAGCTGATCACAACCAAGAAATTGTAATTCAACTTCTTACTCATCAAGCTAGGATGATGGAGAACAATGGAAGGCAGACATGTTATTCATCCGAGCTTGTGGATTGTGATCATAGCTTGAGGAAACTCTTTTTTTTTTTTTTTTTGTCAGTAGTGGGGCTTAAACTCTGGGCCTGGGCAATGTCCCTCAGCTCTTCAGCTTAAGGTGAGCACTCAACCACTTGAGCCACAGTACCACTTCCTGTTTTCTGAGTGGTTTATTGGAGATAAAAGTATCTTGTACTTTCCTGCCCAGACTGGCTTTGAACCGTGATCTTCAGATCTCAGCCTCCCAAGTAGCTAGGATTGCAGATGTGAGCCACTGGCGCCCAGCCTCTTTATTATTTTATATCAGCTTGTTTACCAATTTTTCCCCTCATTTTACAGATATTTCTTAGGGACCAAAGACACTTAAAATTCAGAAGACAGACAACAGAATCTCTAAAAAGCAAAAATAAATTGCATTTCTCCAGAAGAATACTGGAATTACTTTAGAGTATTTGTTCTCTATCCCCAACCCCCTTTTTTTTGCCTTAGCCTAACTTCATCATGCTTCCTACCAACTTTCTTACTCTTTTAACCCAATGGTCAATACCATTTAGGATAGGAAGTACTATAGCCATACACATAGATGATGTGTCTCATGAGACGGGTTCTATGGTACAGACTGGCCTGGGAACGCTACAAGGAGCATGTACACTCCCTCATTCTATTTATTCACAGCTATTGAAAGTCAAAGGCTTTCTCTAGGGCTGGCTTCTTGAATTAGAGTGTGAAACACAATTCCCATTAAGATGCCACTTGTAGCAAGGAAACCGTATTCATATCCTGTGAGCAAATGTGGATTTTTCCACTCATGCCCATCTCAATGTCTCAGTTCCTGAACGCAAGCACGGGGGTGTCAAGCTTAGCATTTCCAGGATTTGGGATGGGGGAATCCTGTTGAGTACTGTCTCATGACTTAAGGAAACTTAATCTATTCTGAGAAACTCCATCGTTATTTATCCTTATAATAATTACTCATTTCTAATTTGAGAAAAGAAGTCATTTGGGAGGCGAGAGTCGTGCTGCAGTGATTCATGTCTTTCTTTCCAAGAGGATTAAGTGCACTACTGGACAAAGTACAATGAGAGTTGCATCATTGTGAGCTACAAATGAGAGCAATATGCAATATTAAGAAATGGACACTTTCCAAAGTCTAATTCTGCTTTCTGTCAACAGCAGGATTTGCTTTAGGGTTACTCTCTCTCTCTCTCTTACCCTTCCTCTCTCTTCTCCACCCTACATATCTCTGATTCTAATGTCATGTGTAAATGACTTTCAGAAATGTAAACCAGTATGGCAAACACGTGCCCTACCTTCTGTTGCTAATCCCATAGAGAATCCTTAAATGGTGATCCTTTGAAGCTGACCTTTGAATTGTGGGAATAAGGCTCAGGGCCAGACACTGACTCTAAGTGAAGCTCAGACCATCTGTGCACTGGCCACACAGGCACTGTGAACAGGTAGAACATTCTTCAACTGGTAGACATGAAAACAGCTTTATGGAAACTGCAAAAGAAAGAGTGAGAGGAGAGAGGGGGGAGGTAAAAGGGGAAAAGCGAGAGAGGAGAAAGAGAACCAGAATTATTGAAAACTAGAAGATAGATGTAGAATAAAACTACAAAGAGCAAGCAAGAAAATAGAAAGATATAAGTAAAAAAATAAAGTAGGATGGTGAATGCCTTCAAGGTGTGCTTTTATTTTCTTAGAGCTCAACACACTTCATGTTTTCAGTTGTTGGCAAGACATTAAATTGACAGAATTATTTTTACTTCCTTTATAACCAATAATGACTTCATTACTTTAGGACTTCATTACTTTGGGGGTGGCAGTGGCTGGATAGATGTTGATAAATAAAGATTTTTGTCTTGGTCTGCCATTAGACAAATCATTTGACTTCTCTGAGACTCAGTTTTCCAAGCTGTTAAATAGGGAGATGGATTTTAAAGTTCCTTCACCTGCTGAGGCAATCAACCTAAAACTACAATATTAAGGAGCAATTCTGACCTTTGATCTTATAAAAACAATTCTTATCTCATTCTTCTGATTTACTTCAGCAGGCAACTATAAAAGATTTCTGCGTTATGTAAGAAAAGCAGGCCTTTACATGAAAATATAAACACTACATTATGTAAACAGAGTGCTTGGGTTTGGGGTTATAAATGTATGTCATTGCTGATATCTGAGGTTTCAGATATTAATTTCTAAATCGAATGTTTTTTACAATTATACTTGTTAAATAAAAAAATGATGAAGGCCATTGTTTTGAACTAAGCTTCTTCTTTTAGATTCAATAGACTAGGCAAAAAAAGAAAAAATCAAAATGGAGTTGCTCATGCTAAACCATTTACTCGATCTCCTGAGAAATCAAGATTGTTGCTATTTAAAGCCAAATTTCTTAAACAAGATAGTTTCAACTAGAGTGGTGATGAAATTTCTTCTGTCTTAATCCTCACACACACAAAAAACTAGCCCACAGTAATCTCATGTTGGCCAGCTCTTTTTCTATTGTTCTCTCTTCCTGGCCCTACCTTATAAGGAAAGCAGTTTTGCTATTTTTTTTCCTTGAAGATTCTGTTTTCTTTAGCACTTTGCTGTTATAAAAGCAACCTCTCTACTTTCCTCATTAAAGCATTTACTCTAATAAAATGAATGCTGAATTCTAGAATAAAAACTAAAGCCAATTTAGATTATTAAAATAAAATTTTATTGCTGATCGAATTCCTTTGTATTACAGTATTTTTTTTCCAGCTCATTGAAGGTAATTTGTTATCTTGTCTGTATTAAGGAGAAAGGGAGGAATAGAAAAAGGGAAGAAATGAAGGAGGGAAGGAAGAAAGAAAAGAAGGGAAGAAGAAGGAAAGAAAGAAGGAAAGAAGGGGAGGAAAAGAAAGAAGGAAAGGAGAACCAAAGAAAGAAGTATTGAAAAATATAGGAAGTGTGCTATTAGAATTTTAGGTTGCCATGTTCACTTGATTACTGCTAAGGAGAGTGATAAAACATGTTATAACTTCTTTTGTATATGAAGGCATTTACTTTCTCCCTCTCTCTCACACACTCACCATGCACATTTAGTAACCCTTCTCTCCTTTCCAAAACACAGAGACTCAAGAAACGTCTACACGTCTTATTTCTGTATCGAATCAATTCTTCTCCATTTCTGGAAGCTGAAGCACTTCTGGCCAAAGTTGCTTAACGAAGGTGCCTTACTCACTCTCCACAGCAGTCACCACTAGGGACTGCTTTCCTTCCTGAAATTTTCCCACCCTAAGATCTCCTGATACCAATCTTTCCTGTCCTTCATTTTTCCTATTTCTTAGCCTTCTTCAGTTCCCTTTGTCTACTCAGCCCTGAAAGTCTGTGTTTACCAGGCCTCTGTCCTTGACCCTCCTTTTCCCTCACATGCTCATACTGGGTAATTTCCGTCATGCATTTTTTCTTTTATCTCAAGTCTAGATCTCTCCTCTGAAGCTCCAGGCCAGTGTTTCCAGCTGCCTGATGCAGCTCTCTCCCCACAGGCATCTTCCATGCAAGGCTTTAAAATTCAGTGCTATTTTTCACCAAAGCCTCCTTTCTCTTCCTGCATTTATGGTCCACACTAAATGGTTCCAACCAGCCATCCCATCATCTGATTCGATTTGGAATCTTCCTGTCTTCTTTGATCCCTGATAAGTTACCCAGACTATCCCCTTTTCTCAGTTTCCAGTATCACAGTCAAGGTCTTCATGCTCATTTCTATTTGGATTATTCTGGAGGCCTCCTAGTAGTATCTATAATTACATTCTTCTCTTTTTGTGACCAGTTTTCTGCCATGTGACAAGAAAGATCTGTATGTGTGTGTGTGTGTGTGTGTGTGTGTGTGTGTGCTGGTACTAGAACATAAACTCAAGGCCTGGGTGCTGTTCCTTTTCCTTGTCTCTCAAGGTTGGTGCTTTATCACTTGAGCTCTGGATCTACCTCTGGCTTTTTCATTGGTGATAAGAGTCCCATGGACTTTCATGCCCAGGCTGGCTTTGTACCACGTTCTCAGCCTTCTGAGTAACCAGGATTACAGGTATGAACCACTAGAACTGGTTCAGAAAGATCACTTAAGAAACAAATAATCTCATAATGTCATCCTACCCTGTCACTCCTAAGACGTAGAAGCTTCCTGAGGCTCTCCGATGAGTTCATAGTAAAATCTAAAGCCTGCATCTGGTTTTGTAAGGACTTCTGTCCCATAGACCCTTTGCTCTGCCAATATGTATTCATTAAGGGAATTCTCAGGAACCAACTTCATTCCACAAGTATATGTTGCAAATGTTCTTTGATTAGTGTGGGCTATCTTGCACCACAACTGTCTTTTGTACCATATGACAAAGATTTGCTGAAGGACAGGTCTGAACCTTAACTTACATCTCTGTCTCCAGTGTGAAACAAAGCAAAATTCAGCACTTGAACTAAAACCTAGAATTTCAATTTCATGTTGCCTGTCAAAGATATATCAAAATTGCTACATGCTTTGTTTCCTTTTTTATGCTTAGGTTTATTAAGTTACCAACTTTCAACTTTTTTTCTGATGGAAAACAAACTGGTTTGTTTCCATCTCCAGTTCCTAGCAGGCATACTTAAAGAATGTCCTTCAACAGTTATCCACAAATTCCTTTAGAAAATCCCAACCAGTAATCATGAATTATTTAGACATTTTCTTTCACTGCTGAGACCAATAGATAAACACATAGCTTTTGACTATCAAACTAAGAAGAAATGACAAACTTTCATTTAAAATGAAAAACAAAATATCTAGGTACAGATTTTCTTGCAAGAGAAATTAAAATTCTTCTATCTTGTTTGGTAACTTAATATTTCTCTGGGGTTTATTTTATGAATAAGAAACAGAACCCGAACATCTATTTCTGATCACCTAGTTGCTTATCTCTTCCCTTTCCATGAGCTTTACAGTTTTAAGCCTTTCCAACACCATGTTTCTAGCACCAAGCCTGACCAATAAAGGGCTCCTCCTAAATATTTGTTTAATAAATGTCAAAATATTTTGGTTTTGTTTTATGTACTGTCCTATAAAAGTCTTCTATTTCACATATAAAAGACAAAATTAATTTCCCAAAGAAAATGGACATAAGGTCATAAAAACTGCACAGGACCCAATCTTTTTTTTTTTATCATGGAATACCCAAAAGATGTGTATGTGTGTGTGTGTGTGTGTTTGTATTTTACTTCAATGTCACGTGTATCCTTCTATTATACACAGTCTGTTGAAAATTTTGAAATTGGGAATTATCTTTTGGTGAGCCATAGCCAAGTGAATCTGGGATAAGTTTAGAACTGATTAAACTTGGCAAATTTCGCTATGGGAAACAAAACACCACAGAGTAGATTTCTATTTCTAAGTCAGCAAGCAAAGAAAAACTTTTCAAGAATTACTCCACCTAAAACAACATGAACATTGGGTTCAGAAGAAGTACCCATTTATCCAAATAAATTATTCAACAGTAAACTTTCCCAGTATTATAAAATAAGTGTTCCTTCTGTAGTTTCTTCGTTAGTGATCATTCATCAGGAAGTCATACCACATCAAGAGATGCCATAATAGATGCAATATTCTTCATTTAATAACATTTAAGTACGCTATTGTCTTTGCACTCATGGTTGTTAAAAATGAAGAGATTTTTTTCTTTTCTTTTAAAAAGTATGTGCATCTGGTTAAGAGAGACCAGAATAATCCCAGTTTTTTAAAAAAATGACATTTTTATTTCCTGATTCAGCACAAGGAAAACCAGTTTGAATGTTCAGTTGTGTGGGGTGTCTCTCTTGTGTGCTTTTAGACATGGATATTGCAAAAACAGAATGAGGTATCTTGCGAAGGTGACAATGCTTGGAAGGTCAAAGAATTTTCTATCTTTCTGGGAAATGTCACTCTGTTTTGTAATAAAGCTGGAATGACTTCCCATGAAGATGTAGGCAATGGAGAAAAGCAAGGACTTCCCACTTTAGCAAATACAGGAAGAAAACAAGGTAGACATCTGTTTATAAAAAATGAATCCAGTGAAAAGGGGGCTCCATCAATGATAAACATTTATTCTATTCTGCATGTTTAGTATGGGGAAAGAACACATTGAAAGTTGGCCAAACATGATAACTGTTAGTGTCTGCAAAGTCCAGAAATCTTGTGTTGAGGATGTTTTCCAAGACATTTTTATTTTGTTCTCAACTGGATTAATAGTAAACAGAGGGGGGGGAAAGCAAAGGTAAACTAAAGTGGCATAAAACCCAGTATGCTTACATACACTTATGTGAGATTCATTCTTTTTTTTCTAAGTCTGTTGTCTAAATTCTGTCTAATCCCAAAAGCCAACTCCCCACTGACTCAACTGGATATCATCTCGAATACTTCAACTCTCAGATCCATAACTATGTTGTTCTGTGTTATTTGACTACCATCCATATACTTACACTTTTGAGCTCTATGTTGAAATGCTGATTTGTCTTTGCAATACCCAGCTTGTTTCCTGACAATGGAGTTTCACAGAATGTTAGACCTCAGATTTCTGAGTAGCTAGCATTAAAGGCATGAGCTACCAGTGCCTGACAAGAACTTTCTCTACTCTGTCCCTGTAATTTTTTTTAAATTTGTAAGTATTTGCTCCTATAATAACTGGTATAAATCAAAACTAAGTGAAATGTGCATGTTATATGGAAACATTTAATAATAGCAAGCATTAGCAATATTTTCATGTAAAGCGATTTACCCAAGTAAAATCAATAAGCATAAAAATGGTATGATTCTTTTTTGATAATTTCACTCAAGTGTCTATCAAAGCATTTATGCTGATAATCTTTCCTGATACTATTTATTATTTAATTCCATGGTCCTTTTTTCAATACTGAAGATTGAACTTTCTACCTTGTATATACTACATATCCCTCTGAACTATGCCCCAACTCCTTATCTTTTATTTTTAAAAATATTTAGAGATTCTCACCTAAGTCTTAGATCTTACTCCTAGATACACAGAGACTCCCTATTTCAAAACCTCTGTTGTTACTTTTCTGGCTGTGTCATTCACATGTTTCATTCATATCCTCATTTTTATTTGCTATTTTCTTTTTTAATTATATACATTTATTTCTATTTATTTATGTATTTATTTATTTATGGGTCCTGGGGCTTGAACTCTGGGCTTGGGCACTGTTCCTGAGCTCTTCAGCTCAAGGCTAGTGCTCTGCCACTTGAGCCAAAGCACTACTTCTGGTTTTCTATTGGTTTTATTGGAGGCAAGAGTCTCATGGACTTTCTTGCCTGGGCTGGCTTTGAACCATGATCCTTAGAACTTAGCTTCCTGAGTAGTGAGGATTACAGGTATGAACCACTGGTGCCTGGCAAATTATACTTTTTATTTGTTGTTTTCTGACTGCAAATATCCAATTACTCTTAACAGTTAATTCAGTGTTAAAGACTTAAGATTCTGAAGACCTTAACATGAAAGAAGCTGTGGTACTTGCCTGGTAGACTGGGTGAAAATGACTGCTGGATTTCCATTCTGAAACAGGGGACATGGGCTAATGGAGATTATTACAGGGGAGACTGAGGGAAATGGAGAAAATTCAAGGAATAGACACTGGAGACAAGGAGAGAGAAAATTAGGAGAGACTGCTGTTGGAAAATGTGTATCTTTTGGACTGGGAGCTAACTGGAAAAAGGACTCAAGTTCAGCTAAAGGATTATGTATTTGAAAAAGGAGCCTGTTAGCAGTGTCTGGGCAGAGTGGCCTGAACTGACCAAATTGGCCAAGGCTAGATTCAGGCCTGAACTGGGCTAGAATCAATGACTGAAGTAAAAACTAGAAGTTAGAAAAGGAAGCCTGTGGACCTATCCATGTGGGTGCTGTGCTTTTCTTTTCCTCCTAGTCAAAACAAGAAGGTCTTCCTCTCCTAAGAGGAATTTCCTAAATGGCAATTGGCTGAAGGTTCAAAGAAGACTTCTAGCCACAACTAAAAACTGTAGTACAAATTAGGAACCAGAATACAAGTCCTATCACACAAAACAAGGGACAAGACCTAGAAGATGAGAGGGAGAATTCTAACTAAGTACACATGGGAGTAGCCAGGGTACATAGTAAACCCACTGGGAAGAGGAAATTAGTGCCAATTCTACCTCCCCGAGGGAAGATGAATTTATCATTTCTTTTGTTCCAGTTAATAGGCAGGGCGGTGGTTACAGGATCATATGTACCTGGGCTGTATGACTCAGGAACAGGCAGGTAGACACAGGGAAGGAAGAAGGGGGCATAGTCGAGGTTTTGAACAGTCCTATCAGCCTCAAAACCTGTCCATCTCCTCATGACTATCTAAGACTCAGATCCCATCTTTCCCTTGCACAGATGCTTTCCTCCAAATTCTAATTACAGTGGGCATCTGGGAAGTGGATCACACTCACCATCACCACTACCACTGCAACCACTCCATTATCATCTCCATTTCATGGCCAGTTCATCTGAATTGGCCAATAACCTTTCTATACTCCAACTTCCCAAGATTGATAGTGTTTTTCAAGAACTTTTATACAAAATTGGACACAATATTTTAAAGAGCAGATAACATACAGTCTTATCAAACTTCTGTGAAGAATGCTTGAAATATAAATGAAGTAAATTAGTTCAAGTTTTTTCACATAGAGATAGCAGAAAATCTGTCTGCAGTTGGCTAAAATAATAATGGAACTAAAAGGCCAGAGGGGAAACTGACTTAGGTGTGGCCTGAGTCGATGCTCAGAGGTATAACAGCAATGGATTTCTTTCTATCTTGTTTTCTGTGGTTCTTATCTTCTCTCAGAGGCAAGTATATCAGATGCTATAGGCATCTTTAATGAAGTCCACCCAGAAAGACAGTCTTTGCCTCAATATTCTTAACCAAAATATGAGCACTTGACTGTGATTGGATCATCGTCAGGGATCTGCTCTCTGAGGAACCAATCAGGCCGTTGATTTGCTAAGCAGAACTTAAACACTCTTCCCTGGGTCTTGGAGGTTGAGGGAAGTGGGGAGTCAGTTTTCCCCAGGACCCTGTGAATACTAAAGCAGAAATTGGGGTTGTTGGAAAGCCAATGGGGAAATTAAATACCAAAGAAGGATCAATTAGGGTCCTAAGGTGTAAACTAACTCCAGTGGAGGAAAGGAAATTATTAAGATAGTGGGTAACTCAAAATGTCAGAAAGACCTGAAGACCAAGTTGGATACAAGAGCATGTACTAATTTGCTAGGGCTGGTATAACAAAGCACTTAAAAAGGGGCTTAAGCAACAGAGATTTGTTGTCTCTTACTTCTGGAGACTAGAAGTCTCCAGACTTCTAGGGCTGGTCCCTTCCAAGGCTTGTGTGGGAGTGTCTGTTCCAGGCCTCTCTCTTAACATTTTGGACAATGATAATAAAACAATCCAGATCTCTTATCTTACCAAATATAAGTTCAAGATAGGAAATCCCTCCCCTCCCCTCCTCTCTCTTCAACTCCCCTCCCCTCTCCTCCTCTCTCCTCTCCTCTTTTTTTTCCCCTCTCTTTTTCTTTGGTAGTACTAGGGTTTGAACTGAGGGCTGAGCACTTGCTACTCAGGTTTTCTATCACTTAAACCATGCCCTGGCTCACTTTGGCTTTATTTTTTCAAATAGGGTTTTGCGTTGTTGCCTGGGTTGGGCCTAAGACTATGATAGTCCTATATATGCCTCTTATGCTGGAATGGCAGGGCTGAAAAACACTCCTGGCTTATTGCTAGAGATCCAGTACATCTTTTCACTGAGGCTGGACTTGATCCTCCCAGGTTCTGTCTGAGGAATTGCTGGGAATATAGGCATAAGCCACTGCACCCAGCTGCATTGTTGTTGTTTTTAAATTTATATACTATGGTTTAATTTTGTGAGAACTGTCAAGAGCACATTTTGTTCTGTGTATTTATCAGGAACTCTTATACATGGTGTTTCCAGTGTTGACTCTATCATTGCTAATATATTTGCAGGACCGAGAACCAGGGCTTTGTACATACTAGGAAAATACTTCACCACTTGAACCACAAACCCAGTCTCTTTTTTGTCAGTTGTAGAGCTTGAACTCTGGGCCTAGGCACTGTCCCTCAGCTCTTCAGCTCAAGGCTACCACTTGAGCCACAATGCCACTTCAGGTTTTCTGGTGGTTTTTATTAGAGGTTGGACTCTCATGGACTTTCCTGCCTGGACTGGCTTTGAACCAAGATCCTCAGATCTCAGTAGCTAGGATTACAGGCGTGAGCCACTGGTGCCCAGCTAAACCCAGTCATTTTTGTTTGTAATTTGTTTTTCTAACTTTGCTTGGGCTGGGCTCTAACTCCTGTTCCCACTTCCTGAGTAGCTGGGATTACAGGTTTGTGCTATTATACCTTGTACTATAGTGCTGATCCAAATCGATATAACACTCTTCAAGTTATTATTTCCCTAAATCCAACCCAAATTCAGAGAGAAAGACTCAATTTAACATGAGAGAGAAGGTATCAATCTCAACATAATGAGAAAGACCAACAGATACTTTAAACAAGTCTTACAAACTTTTAACATAAACATGGAACAGGAGGAGAAAATAAAAGATGAACTAATAGCCAGTAGACCAGGATGTGCCCTGAAGCCTTGAATCTGGAAATTATTAATTCTTTTTTTTTTTGCTTCTTCTCTCCTCCCCAAAGGTTCAATGCACACATAGATATCTGGAGCAAAATTCACTCAAGACACATTTTCACAGTGCACCTGGCTCTCTGGGCAGCCCACGGCTGTTCTCTTGAAGCCTTTTTACCTTTTTGTTCTGGCAGCCAAAGAGGTGTCTGAATTACTTTGTGCTTTTAGAAATCCCCACTTTCTCTTCACTCATAAAATCTGCAACCTGGCGCAGGGATGTTAGAAATATGTTTCCTGAGTCCCTGTGCTGGGGGAGGGGTGTAACTTCCTTTAGATCCCTCCACTTCGCCAGCCTCATCCCACTCAGAGCCTGGGATTTCCTTTCTTCCAATGGTCTGTAGCTAAAACCACAAGCCCTCTGGTGATCAGTGAAATCATGTCTCTGCCATCTTTGTGCCATGAAGTAGGTAGCTATTAGATCTCTGCTCTTTTGTGAACAGAGTACATAACAAAACAACTGCAGAAAGGAAATCCCATATAGTTCTTTAGAGCAAAAGTACTCAAGTTAAAAAAACACTTCGGGTTTATATGATACTTGGCATTAAACCCAGATGTTTTATTATATTAAAAACATCTTTTTTAAAAAACCAACCATTTAAAGAAAGGTATATGGAAAGGTTGGAATATCTATCTATCTATCTATCTATCTATCTATCTATCTATCTATCTATCTATCTATCTATCTATCTATCCTCCTCCAAACTTCCTTCTCAAAGTAGAGATTTCTCAAAGCTCCATGGTCTACTTGGACTATTTTCAGTGTTTGAAGAACATGTAGATCAGAGCCACTATGATTTAGAATTTCTTCTTTTGCTGGTATTCAGTTCAGGGCCTCACACTAGCTTAGCTTGCTCACTTGGCTGGCTCCCTGCCACTTGAGTCATACCTCCTGGCTTTTGTTCCATAGTTTGGAAATGGAATTTCTTGGACTTACCTCCCTGGATTGACTTCACACCTAGATCCTCTGATCTCAGTTTGCTGAGCAGTTAGGATTGCCACTAATGCCAGGCATCTTGGGAACTTTTAGCTAGGGCTAGCCCAAATCATAATCCTTACAAGTAGGTATACAGATGTGAGCCATCGATGCCCAGTGGGCACTCATGTTGTAGAAGAGACGTCCAACAAGACACTGAAGTATCAAGCTGAGCAGAGGTATTCCATCTGTTGTTTCTTGATACCCACCCACATACAACGTTTACAATATTCCATTATCCTAGAATGCTGGCAGCCCTGAAGAATATGGAAACCCAGTGAGATTCAAAACACCAGGTAAGCCTGGCTACATCAATGACTAAGTGAGGGTGCTGACAGACTGGAGAGGCCATGCTTTCAGTCAGAGCCAGAACTTGCTTTAGTTGAGAAAAAGGCACTGGCTAGGAAACTGACATTACCCAGAGGCCTTATCATATCGCTCTTTTCTTGTATCACTTCCTGTGTTAGCCAATCACTTACCCTGAAAATGATTACATTGATGGTAGGGGGATAAAGAGAAACCTAGACTTTCTTTTCCTCATTGGACTTCAGTAAGCCAAAGATAGAGTGCTGGTAGGCAGTATCTGCTCCATAAGTGCAGGAAAAACACTGCAATGTTTTGGGCAACATTTTTACCATTATGGTAAGAATGAAGCATATATACATATATATATAATGCAAATTATATTATATTATTTGTATATAATATATATTATATTATTATTAGTGATTCTGCCTAAGGTAATTTGCAGTTCAAATTGCCATCACCCAATGTAAATAAGAATAGCAAGATTCCCACAACTTATTTATTTTCTATTCTTAACATGTCAAATAATAAAAATGGACAAATAGCAAAATCAAACAAACATGCAGCCCCAACCATGATAACACAAGAAAGAGAACCACCAAAGAAAAACAACAGCTTTACCGGCACTAAATTCCTGTCTTTTGAACATAGAGTCCAGCATGTCTTTTTTAAACTGGACTCAGAAAACTATGTAGTTTTTTTCTGAGTGTTGAACCATGGTCCCCAGAATGGTTTAGCTCTGTGTGTATCCTCAGAAGTTGTAAATGTTACCTTATATGTCAAAAGATATAAGTAAGTCAGTGATCTTGAGAGGAGTGTGTTCTGAAATATCTAGATAAACCTTAAATGTAATCATCTAGATTCCTATGGGACTGACACAAAGAGTGGAAGACCCAAAGAAGAGGAAGAGGCAAAGCTAACTGTTCAATGGTGTAGCCACAGGCCAAGGAATGCCTGCAGCCATCAGACACTGAAAAAACAAGGAATAGAATCTCCCTGAGAGCCTCTGGAGGGAGCCCTGTAAACACCTTGATTTCAGACTTCTTATTTCTACAACTGTGAGAGAATACATTTCCATTGTTTTATTTATTGTTTATTGTTACTATTTAGCAGTTTTATAAAGAGGATACAATTCTGTAAGTCAGGTTATGAGTGCAATGTTTCTTGACAATGTCACATAATTTGTTATGGCAGCCCAGGGAACTAATATCGTGGCTCTGCCCCATTGGAGCTTCCCCCCACCCCCTCCCTCAAATAAGACATGAATTATATCCAGTCTATGTTATCTGCCTCTGGAGGTCTCTCCCTTTCTTGGTAAGCTTCTCTTTGTAGCTGCTTGCCAGGAGAATGGCATTCTCTAAGACTCTCACACATTTAGTCCTGTCCCCTTCTCCTTGCTTTGGATGGGGAATTTCTTGGGCAGGAAGCGCACATCTCAGGGTCTTATCTTACCTCTGTAGTATCTTGATCAACACTTGTGTCACAGAAAATGCCGTGGTTCCTGTTGATGGACCAAATAAGGATATATGGTTTTCAATTTAAGTTTCCCCACTTCCCATTTACAAAACTCATGCCGGGGAATATATTCTCCATGAATAAAGAAATGTTTACCGTCGCATCTCTGGCAAATATATTTTATTTGCACAAAGAGATTGTTGTTCAAAAAAAAAGAGATTGTTGTTCAAGGTCTAAAGGTGACTTTTAAAGCAAGAGAACTAATAATCTCATTTTTGCTATGGAAGAAGAACATCCCTGGTTGATACGTATATGATATGTACATGTGAGCCTCTTTCTTCTGCATATCAGATATCATGGGTTCAGTTGTACATGGTGGACCCTGAAGCTGATGGGGGCCAGGGCTATTCTACACACTGTGAGGAGCTACTTGGAATGGAGTGACCAGTACACAATGGAGTGGACACAGTACCTGAGTTTTCTTGAAAGAGCACATGAACATAGTCTTCATTTTAGAAACTTATTAGCATATATTAATTGTAAAAAAATAATGGGTTTCATTTTCATACAAGCATAATATACTTTGATCATGTTTACTCCACATTACCCATACCTTTATGTTTCTTCCCTCCTGCCCTCTATCCCTTCTGTCTCTGTCTCTGTCTGTCTGTCTGTCTCTCTCTTTCCTTTTCTTTCTTTAATGCTGGAGGAAGAATACAGAGCCTCAAACATGGTCAAGTGCTCTACCACTGAGCTACATAACCAGCTATCTATCTATCTATCTATCTATCTATCTATCTATCTACCTACCTACCTATCTGATCCATTTTTATTTGCATAAGTTAATAGTACAAACAAATTTCATTGTGATATTTATATAAGTGAATATAGCACATTTTGATCAAATCCCCCCCCCCGTATATTACTACTTAGTTCTCTTTTCCCCTCCTCTTTTGAAATGTTTTCAGTGGATTTCATTATGCTATTTTCATATATTTATATATTTTCCCAGAATCACCCTCTTCTTTTCCCCTCTCCTACCTACTGGTTCCTCCTCAAAATTATGGTGTGCTTCTATTTGTTTTTTAGGTCTAGCTTCTACATATGAGTGAAAATATGAGCTACTTATCTTCTTGAGCTTGGATTATCTTGCTTACTATATGTCATGACAAAGGACATAATTTTATTCTTTTTATATTCTCTTTGTATATAGGTACCATGCTTTCTGTATTGATCATTAGTTACTGGGCACTTAGGGCCGGTTCCATATCTTGGCTAGGTATGCTGGTATCTCACTGTATTTTCATTTACATTCCTTTGGATATATACCCAAGAGTGGTATAGCAGGATAATTCTATTTTTTTTCTCTTGCAGAATCTCCACACTGATCTCTATAGTGGCTGAACTGGTTGACATTCCCACCAATAGAGTATAAGGCTCTTTTCCCCACCCCATATTCATGTCTATATTTATTGTTTGCTTTCTTAATGATGTCCATTCTGACTGGGTAAGATAGAATCACAATGTTGATTTGATTTGTATTTCCTTTATAGCTAAAGATGTTGGACATTTCCTCATGTATTCATTGGCTGTTTTTATCTCTTCTTCTGAGAACTGTCTGTTCGGATCATTTGCCCATTTTTAATTGGATTATTTGTTCTTTTGATGTTTAGGGTTTTTTTCTTATTTTGTTTTGTTTTCATGGAGGTTAGTACCAGGGCTAGAACTCAGGGCCTCATGTTCATGCTCAGTTTTCTTGCTCATGGCCAGAGATCAACCACTTGAGCCATGCTTCAGATTGTCATTTTCCTGATTAATCAGAGATGGAGTCTCTCAGTCTTTTCTGCTTGGCCTGGCTTCACATTTTGGTCCTCCAGGTGTCAGGCTCCTTAGTAATTTAGAATTGTGATTATAAGTGTAAGCTACCAATGTCTGGCCTTTTTGAGGTCTTTATACATATCAGAGATGAATCCTTTTTCCACAGAATAGCTATCAAAAACTTACTCCCATTCTATGGGTTGTCTCTTGGTTCTAGTAATTTTTTCCTTTGATGTGCAGAAACCTTTTAATTTCAATCAGTCCCATTTGTCAATTTTGCTCTTATTTGCTGAGCTCTTGGAGTCCTCCCTATTCAGGAAGTTGCTGCCCACG
>NW_012267278.1:4323078-4348868 GCF_000151885.1 Dipodomys ordii | reverse complement strand
TCTAATAAGGGCAAGACCAAACAAATCCTTGTTATTAGAAAAATCACTCTGAGGGCATCCTTAGAGGAAACGACTTTGATAACAATGAGTAAAGTTACCAGCAGTAACATTCTCAATTTATTTTATTTTATTTTATTTTTTTTAGTGTGAGTCTATTGTGTGAGCTTGATTTTATTGGCACTTACTTCTAATGTTCCTGAACAGCAAATTCTCTTTCCATTGAGGCCATGAAACTGGCTGTGAAGCCTTGGGGGGGGGCACAGAGAAAGTTCTGGAGGACAGGGAGCTCTCCCTAAGCACATGGCTAAGGACCTCCCTAAGCACCCTTGCCAGGAAATTTGACTTGTCAGCTGATGCCTGCTGAACCACCCCAGACATGACCCTTTCCCAGGGCGTGTGCACTTGTGCACAATCCTTGCTAGGTCTGCACTTTCTCTCCTGTTCACCTCCCCCATCTTGAAAGCAAAACATACCACGAGGACAAAGAAATAAGAAAGAAATCCGCATGGGGCGAGTAAGATTTACTAGTCTAGTTTTAGCTTCTGTTGAGTTTATGAGCAAAGCTGTGGGAGGAGAGGAGACCAATCATGTAGTCAAGCAGAAATTTGCATACAGTTATGATGTCAAATTTGAATACTGTATTAGAATCATCCAGTTCTGAGTGTGTCTCTGTCTCTCTCTCTCTCCTTTGAACATATTGTATACATTCAGAAGCAGAAATCACATAGGTTATAGTCTTCTCTACTGCTTCTCTCTCACTGACACACACACACACACACACACACACACACACACACACAAAGAGTCATGTGTGTGCACACATATCCTCCTGTGTCCTTACATTGATCCACACGATTTCGGTATCTAATCTTCCACTGGTTTTGTTTGGATGTGGGTCAGGCTGTAAGTCACTTCTTCTCCATGAGTTCCCTTAAAGGGGTTAAAATAAGCATGCCATAGTATTACAGTTAAGAAGACTAGAATTCTCATCTCAAGCTAACTTCTTCCTTTGTGCTTGTCTTAAATGCTATGTGTTCCACTTGGACCTTTGCATATCCATTCTTCACCCTAGAACACACCACATAATCCGTTCTTCTCACCACTTCAGGCCTTGAAATGAACACTGGGAGTGGAATCCAAAGTGATGGGTTTGAGTCACAGCTTGGTCACTTACTAGCCATGTGACTATGAGTAAGTTACTGATTTCCCCCTCTGTGTCAGGATTTTCATCAAAAGTTGGAAACAAAAAGTATTAATTCATACTCCAACACTCAAGCTTAGAAAGGCGGCAGGGGGGTTGGCAATTGCTGGGCATTGCTATTATCCCTTTGCACACGTGGAGGGAAGTTTCCTCTAGCAACATGCTCCAAAGTCATACTAGTTTGGACTGCCTGCTTTCCTTTTGACCCCTGGTCCTGTGACAAAGCCATCGGAACAGCTCTTGCCTGGGGATTCTGTCCCCTTCTCCTCCCCACGTGCCTTCCCTTCATCTTGTAGAAATGACCTAATTGATCTTAGAAATCACTTTCTAGCATGGACACCTTTCAAGTGAATGAATTACAGTGTTTGCTGGGCTTGTTGCTCACTCCTTTCTCTTGCCTTGATACTATGATCAAGAGGATCATATTGTTCAAAGATTCCTCTCACTGTTGCCATCTATTACTTTCTCTCACAGCTTCAAAATCAGCTAAAGGGGGTGAGGAGGGGGAGACTGGTAAAAGGAGAATTTAGAGAAGCACTAGTACAAAGGAGACCCCCCTCCACACATGCCATGAAGGAATGCACAGAAAACCTGGATCTAGCTTTCTGAAATATTTGAAAGTAGATGGCCATGATGAGTCTCTTTTTCTGACATCATAGTCCACAAGCATGTCCGATCCCATTCAACAAAATAAATGTCCCATTGGGATTTGCTTGCTAGTGAACAAACCCTTAAAAATTGTTGATGAGAATGAAAGCCCTTATCATCCTAGGGTTTTTAGACAAATCCGTCCAGTTGGATGGGTAGAAGCAGAACACTTGTGAAGTTGCATGACAGATAAGATAACTTTGTTTATGAGAAACCAGGGGAAGATAACGACAATATGAATCATGGTTTTTACATCTTGCTGCACTGGGGCTACAAACTGCCCTTCGCCTCTATGAAACGAATCCCATTATTCTAATGAGAATGAAATGCCTCAGCCAAAGCCAGAGGTCCCTTTAGGATTTCAAAACTGGGTGGAGACTTTGAAATAATGGTTGAGCTGGTCAATATGTGGATTATCACATGACTAAACTAGAGACTGCAAGGCCTTCTTGCTTCAAAGTTCTCTAGAGGAATGATGTGGTTTTGGTGTGTGTTCCCTTATCTGTGCCGCATCAAAAGCAATGTCCAAAGTGGAAAGAACATTGAGGGAAATCTGTTATTTTGCCTTTTAGAGGACAAGTATTGGTGTATTTTACAATCTTGATTTCATTTAAAAAAAAGACATTGGTTAAAAAAAAAGACATTGGTAAAGATGTGTTGAGTGAAATGGCGTATGACGTTAGCTTTAGTGCTTGCAATATTTGCCCAATGATGTCTATTTGTTAAGGTGGCCTTTCCAACTCTTAGAAAGTGCCTTTTATACTAATCGAAATGCCAGTTAGATAGGAAAGAATGGCCAGGCCTCCCCCAAAAAGCTCCAGAGAGATGGAATTAAAATTTGAGCATTTCTTAAAGCTTCAATAAATTCCCTTTTTCTCATGTTATCTACTCATAAAGCCTAAATAATTCTGGAGCTCCAGGACTCTGAGGTCAGCCACACACTCTCAGGGTGAAGCCACTGGAGATAGGCTATTTAAGTCCTGCATTTTATAGAAGGCAAACTGACCCCAGAGAGAGAAGAGAGTTGGCTTCTTTTGATCATTGTTATTGTTATCTTCATTGGGAATGTTTTTAATTCTGGACATTTCATCACTGCTTAAACAAGCTCATTTTATTTTGTTTTGTTGTGCTAGTACTGGGGCTTGAACTCAAGGCTTTATTCTCTTGCTTGGCTTTTTCACTCAAGGCCAGTGCTCTACCAGTTGAATCACACTTCTAATCCTAACACTGTTTAGTTAAAATGGTGAGTTACTAAATTTGTCCATCATCTCTCCTTGGGAGGAAATTACCCAGCATTTTCAGCTTCACAGTTGCCCAGTTGTATAACTACTTCATTTGTTGGTCAATCTTCCATTGAGGGCTCTTTAGCAGCATGGAAGTCCACATGAACTGGCCCATGGAAGCCTTCACAGTTGGTAGATACTTTCCAGCCAAAGGGTAAAGAATAGCCATACCAAAGACCCTCCTCCAACTCCCAAACCATCAACAACAGGCTATTGACAGGAGTGAATGACATGGTGAAACCTGCTTTCTCAGGAGGATAAAATGTAGGTGAGAAAGCATGTATCGGCAAAGAAGCAAATATTATGGTAGCATGTTGAATTCATGGGATTCCCTTCATTGGAAACACAGGTAGGTTCAAAGTGCAACTGAATTTTACTTTAAAAAGCATCAGAGAATAGATGATATGGAGCACTTGTTTCTGTGTAGAAGAGGCTCACCCGGAATCTCAGATCAAGCTATGGAATGGTTAATGCTCAGGCTAGCTATAATCCCGGGCAATTTATGGTGTGACTCATGAATGCCAAGGAGAAGGAAAAAGTTCACTTTTAAAACCATTAACCCGAGGATAAGATCTTTGAGAATTTCATCCCAAACACCATATCCTGACGATTCAGAGTCTCTTGATGTTTGTGGTAGATAACCTCTTGACTCTTCTGCAATATATGCTGTCTGGTGAGCCTGGCGTTGAGCAGGAAAAGATAACACCTTCTCTCTGGTGGACTTTGACAAACGACAGGTTCAGAATCTACTGGAACTACTTTACTCCTATCCAGAGAAATCTAAGTCTCAGCATGTTCTTTTTAGTTAAATCATTCACTTTCTAATTTTCACTTAACCTTTGACATAGCATTTTGCTATGGGGCTACAGATTCCTGGCAGTTTTAGCAAGGCCTCTGGTATGAAGACTTAACATGTAATAATGATCTCTAATTTCACTGGTTTCTGGAACCCAGTGATAATGAATAAAACTGACCTGTGTTGGGACTGGAGCAGTGGGGAGGCAGTATAAACGCCTGTGAAGCCAGGAAGTATTCTGATGTTCGCTGAGCAGTCTTTTTAACCCACCCAGAGTGCTGGACCTCCAGGGGTGTGTGGGACCCATTGAGCCCTGAGCTCTCACTATACCAGCATTCGTACTAGCTGGTTGTTCTTTTTGACAAACTAATTTAGTCAAAGTCAGTTTTCTCATCTACTGAGATGAAGCTACATTTCCCATTTCACAGAGCTATGCAGTAACGTATTAAACAGTTAACATATTAAACATCATTTATACATTGTGTTTGATGAATATTAAAAGCCCAATTCAAGCTACTTTTAAAATCTTTCCATCCCAAGCAGGATGCTGATGGTTCACACCTGTAATCCTAGCTCCTCAGAACGGTAAGATCTGAAGACCATGTTACAAAGCCAGCTCAGGTAGGAAAGTCCATGAGACTTCTCTGTAATTAGCCAGCAAAAAGTCATAAGTAGAGATATGGCCCAAGTGGTAGAGCACCAGCTTTGAGCAAAAAAGCTAAGCAAGAGAAACCCTGAGTTCAAGCCCCTGTACTGGCACACACACACACACAAATCTTTTTTTTTATCCTGAACCCATCCAATGGGCTTCAATAGGATACAGCATAGTGTGTTTTCAGCGCTGCACTGATCCACCAATGAAAGCCTCAAGAATGGTAGATAAAGAAAACTCTAGATCAATAGTTTTAAACATGGGCAAATTATTTATGTTTGCATGATTATAAAAAAATTTGTAATGCTTTGGAGACAGGAGCGTTACACCCCCTTGGAAGATGTTTTTATTGCTAAGAAGTCAGTCTTTCTTAGTCATTCCTTTCTGACTCTCCAGAGAGCTGGGAAAGTTTGCTTCATCACGTCCTCCGTCAAAACAAAACCGAAAAGTCAAACCTAGACTGGATAGGAGAAATGTTAGCATCATCAGCCCTTATGCCCACCCTGTCCTCAATGATGGTAGCCACAGCCACACAGAGCAAGAGCAAGAGCAAGCCAGAGTATTAACATCAGCCTCCGGAAAAGTGTTTTGCTTTGACTATCTTCTAATCCTTCCAGCTTCTTCACTAAGAGCAAGGTGCTATTGACTTGATTTTACAGATGGATAAAGAAAGGCCCAGAGAGGATGACTCATCTGCCCAAGGCTATCACAGTAGGAAAGTCTTTGAGAGCTTGAAATAGTTGGGCACTAGTGGTTACACCTGTAATCCTAGCTACTCAGGAGGCTGAGATATGAGGATCAAGGTTCATCAAAGCCAGCCGAGGCAGACAAATTGGAGAGACCCTTAGCTCCAGGTGTGGCTCAAGTGGTATAGCCTTGAGTGAAAACACCAAGTGAGAGATGAAGGTCTGAGTTCAAGCCCCTATACTGGAACACATGCATACATGCACAGATGCACACACACACACACACACTATCTCCCATTATCTGCCTTACATCTGCTATTAAACACAAGAACATCTTTTTACAGAGGGTGTTTTGTTATTGTTTTCTTTCCTCTTTCTTTCTTTCTTTTCTTTCTTTCTTTCCCTCCCTCCCTTCCATCCTTCCTTCCTTCCCTTTTTCCCTCCTTTCTCCTTTCTCTCTTTCTTTCTTTCCTTTCTCCTTTCTCTCTTTCTTCGTTCTCTCTCTCTTTCTCCTTCCTTCTTTCTTTCCTTCCTTCCTTCCTTCCTTCCTTCCTTTCTCTCTCTCTCTCTCTCTTTCCATTTCTTTCTTCTCTTTTTTTCTTTCTTCTCTTTCTTTGTGTTGATCCTGGGGCTTGAACTCAGGGCCTGGGTACTGTATCTGAGCTTTTCTGCTCAAGGATAGTGCTCTATTACTTGAGCCCCAGCTCCACTTCCAGCTTTTAGTGGCTAATTGGACTGTCCTGCCTGGGCTGGCTTCTAACTGTGATCCTCAGATCTCAGCCTCCTAAGTAGCTAGGATTATAGGAATGAGCCACTGGTTACCAGATATTTAATTCTTCAGTATGTACTGGATTTATTTCTGAGAAAATGTGTAATATTTTAATGGTTATTTAAAAGCATAGACTATTCAGAATTACACGTTTGACTATTTCTTTTGGTTATTTCCAGTATTTGTTGACAAAGACAAATGGAGCCATTTTGAGGTTATTCTGAGATTTATTATGCAGATTGTGAACAGACATCTTTATCTTCCTAACTATAGAACATTTGTTATTTCGGGGTCTTACTCTGTCCTAATGATTCATTTAGAGTTTCTCTCTTATGTTGCTAAAAAGTTTCCTTTATTAATTTGGTAGGAGTCCACAACCTCACTGCATTTGGGTTCCACATATAGTTTAGAAAGATTTGTTAAATAAGGTGACTCAGTCACCTCCCAAATGAGATGGTAGTGCAGTCCAAAAAGTGTCATATCACCCTGGCAGCACTGCCCCGTTCTCGGATTGGAAGAAAGGAGGGGAGAAATACTCGTTGCATTAAAAGAGTGAGGCTGAGATGAGGGGGCATCACTAATCCTACGAGCTACTTTTTTTTTTTGCCTCTTATGGGTAGCAGAGAAGTTGGGGCTGTGACTCCTGGGTTGACCTTCAATACTCAATGCTAACTTTGGGCTCTCCACAATACTATCAGCCCATTAAGTATAGTTCAATAGGATGAAAAATAATTCATTTTATGAGTATTTGTAGAAAAAAATCAGTATGAATACTGTACATTCTCTGTACAGTACTGTACATTGGGAGAAGAGACGTGTTAATCAGATCAAACATATAAATAAGTTACTGAAGGCTGGGATGTAGCTCAGTGGCAAAGCACTTACCTAGCAAGTGTAATGTCCTGGGTTTTATTCCCAGCACAAAAAACAGAAAAGATTAAAAAAACATAAGTTGCTGAGAGCTAAGTTTTTCTTTAGGAAGGAAAGTACCTTACAAGTTTAATCAAGCTTTTAGAATCCTCTGCTTTCATTCAAATTGCTAGTGTTGTGTTATTAAAACTGATCATTTTTTTTAACAGAACAGAGTTCAACAGCAGTTCATGTCCAACATGCTCAAAGAAAATATTAAAGATACCCAGCACATAAGTGCCCGAAATGATACATTAATTTATAAATTAAGTGACAAATTGTTTTAATTTTCGTTTAATTTTAATAATATTTCCATCTCCCCTCAGTGTTTTAATTTTTGTGCTTTACAAATGTGAGATGGGTGAATTATTTTATGTGTGTTTATGAAAGCAGAGCAATGGGTCCTGTTGAGACTGTTTTAAGAAGGGAGGTAGAGTCATAGAAGGAGTGAAGTTGTTGGGATACATTCCTTGCATATATGGGAATGTCACATTGAAACCCCTTCCTACAACTTATGCAAGCTAATGGAAAAACTTGATTTAAAAAAAGGAGAAAAATTGTAACCGGATCTGTGAAGTCTCAATATGAGGCCCCAACACTCCTCCCCCCAAAATAAAATAACAATTTGAGCATATTTATGGGCCATGTCTAGTTCTTTCTCCACCTTCCATCTGTGTTCTTTTCCCCCTTTTCTTTTTCTTTTTGCATTATTTTTGGCAGTACTGGAGAATAAATTCAGGGCCTCATGTTTTCCAGGTAGGTGCTCTATCACTTGAGAGGCTCTTCTAGCTTCTCTTGCCTTTGATATGAAAAGTGAGAGTCTTGAGCCCTGACACACGTGTGTAATTCTAACTACTGTGGAAGCTGAGATCTAAGAATTGAAGTTGGAAGTTAGCCTGGGCAGCAAAGTCTGTGAGACTTATCTTCAATTGACCATCAAAAGCCAGAAGTGGAGCTGTGGTTCCAATGGTAGAGTGCCAGCCTTGAGCAAAAAATTCTCAGTGATAGTGCCCAGACCTTGAGTTCAAGGCCAGGGACAATGGAGTGGTATGCATGTGTGTGTGTACACACACAGACACACACACAGACACACACACAGACACACACACAGACACACACACACACACAAATGGGAGTCTTCATACTTTTTAATTTATTTGTAAATACACAATTATTATCTTCAAAACTGACAATATTTTCAAAGTTTTTCATATATTTTGCCATTGTGTATATGTACATGTATGTATATGTGTACTTTGCCAACTCAATATAGAATAATAGTGTTCTCTCTCTCTATATATATATAATTTGAAGTTCTTCCCAGTAATTATTAAAATATTCAGTTTTGTTTAGTGGTTTTATTGTTTACTTTTTAGTGTTCACATCATTGTTCCACTGATTTTGAGATTAAGAACTGATAGTGAATCCTAGCCTTATTATTTTCTAAATGGCTGTTCAGGTACCCTGAGACCTTCCCTGGAACCCTGGTGTTTCCTACACTGGATTGAACCCTGATATTTTCCACCCTGGGTAGAGACCACAGCTCTACTGAAGTTACTCAAAAACTTGTGACTATTTTGAGCTTTTTCCATTCCTCTCTCCATTGTTACAAACCATAATGACAGTTGGTCAATCCATACTTGTTGTTTTCTTTCCCAGAATTTTCTTTGCTTTTCTCACATGTTTATTTTTCAAATAAACATTTACAGTCATTCAGCAAATTCTCCTGAGCCTCTGATTTTGATTAAGGTTTTATGAGCCAGGGCCTGACATATAGTAAGACTTCTACACATGTAAAATACAATTATAATTTTAGCCCTAATTACGATGATTGTATCAAATAGGACAATGTGATAGAGACTGTCAGTAGTTTGCAATATCAAGTCTTTCTATCCAGTTGAAAATTGGGATTATTCTCATATATTTGAATGACAACAGCAAAACTCTACCTCTGTGATTGAAACGTCTTTCATTTACTCAATACCACTCTCTTGCAACAGCTGTCTTTTACCATGCCATCTCCTCCAAGCGTTTTCTCCAATACCTACGGTGTTGTAAAGAAAGTAGCCTCCTCTGAACAATCCCATTTCTTCCATCCAGATTTGTAAGCCTATCTACATTTGTGGTCTCTGTTCCCTTCACCCAGTTATAAATGACAGCTATGTTGCTGACTTCCATAACTATTTGCCAGCATCATTCTGCCTCACTAAGCAGAGCTGGGGCTTCTGGCTACCTTTTCAAAATATGTGGGAGGCTGAGATTGGAAGGAGCAGGGTTCCAGGATAACCTAAATACAGAAGTCCAATAAGATTCCATCTTGATGGAGGGAAGCTAGTTAAGGTGATGTGTGTCTGTCATCCTAGCAACAATGAGAAATCTAAAATAGGAAGATTGTAGTCCTGGCAGTAAGTGAGACTTTATCTAAGAAATAACCAGGGCAAGAAGTGTGGCTGAGCTATAAAGTACAAGTATAAGGCCTCTGAACTCAAACACCAGTATTATGAAAAAAAGAAATAGAGGGGGGGTCAAGGAAGGAAGGACAGAAAAAAGAAAAGAAGAGAAGGAAAGAAGTGAAGGAAAAGAAAGAAAAAGAAAGGAAGGAAAAAGGAAGGAGGAAAGGGAAGGAGAAAAAGGACAAGGAAAAGAAGGGGGAGAAGGTGAAGAAGGAAGGAAGGAAAGAAAGAAAGAAAGAAGAAAGGAAAGAAAGAAGGAAGGAAGGAAAGAAAGAAAGAAAGAAGGAAGGAAGGAAGGAAGGAAGGAAGGAAGGAAGGAAGGAAGGAAGGAAGGAAGGAAGGAAGGGTAACATTTTGAACAAATATCTGGCATTGAATGATGTGATCCCTCAGTCTGACTGCATGCAGTAAAAGTTTGGCAAGCTGAACTGGTGAAAAGATGCCTTTCTGCTTCCCTCTGCCTTCCAGCTTGGTGTACAAAGCTTGCTGAGGTCCTGGTGATGGGCCCATAATCCTCTTGATGTCCCCCACCCCCCACCCCTGCTCTGAAATGCTGGAGCACTCAGAAAGGAAATGCTTTCTGTCTGGCTTTGATTGATACCTTAATCAACTGTCACCTGAGAACCGCTTGCCTCAATTACCTTGTGACACCACTGGGATCTTCTACCACAAAGCCCTAGATTTTCTTCAGTCAGACTGAGAGGTTTCAAAGGACTTCTGGAAAGGGTGGCTTCCATTGCCCTTTCCTTCCTACCCCAGGCCAGGACTTACCTGAGGCGAAGAAGCTACTGTGAAAGGCAGGATTGCAATTACTACCCAATCTGGTGACTTGCTCTCGTTGAGACTGCTGTCATCCCTTGAGGGACCCTGTTTGACCCTGCCTGAGCACTGCTTTTCCTTATCTGTGCACTTCTCAACAGCTGAGCACCAAAGACATTTACAAAATCCAGTGGGGATGAACTTGTAGCTACTAGGCTCAAATGTCTTATGAGCCAAATTACCATTTAATCATGATGGTGTTTGTAGAAGAAAAGAGGAAAGCCACTTAAATATAGACCATAATAGTCCCTGACTTCACCTCTATTTGTAAGAAATAATAACTCTTTCCCATGACAGATACAGGAAGCCAGAAGTTTGCCATTTACTGTTCTTGCTTTTAGTATATTCCTCATCGTTATGTCTGGCACTCCATCTGTCATCAAAAAATTGGATTTCATTGACATTTGGGTTGTAAATCCATCTTGTGAAAAAAAAGAAGACTCCTTTCTGGCATGTGTATATGATGTATGGATATATACAATTTAATTCTAATATGTAGTATTTCATAATTTGTTATCATCTTAGCTACACTTTTAAAATGTGTTCCAAAAGTCTTAGAATGTATAGCTTCCTTCCTATTCTAGGGTTGTTGTTGTTTTTTTTTTTTGAGTTGAGAATATTTTAAGCTTGTGTATGGGGGGGAACTATTTTTTTGTCCATGTCTTCTATTAATAGTGTTGAATAGTCTTTAGAAATGTTAATTAATTCTGGAAAAATTAATGTGAAATATAGTAGGAAAAGAATATTTGTACTGTGGTAAAAATATGATAGGATCATTATGAAATTCTTTACCTGAACATTAAGATCTTTTACTGCTGAAAAGGCCTATATTATTAATATCATTACTAAGCACTCTAATAGACATCATCCCAATTTATATTCACTTCCACCTGACAAAGTATACAATATTGTACCTATTTAAAAATACAAAAGTGAAGTGATTTTCTTAAAATTCCACAACTAGATTAGTGCCAGAGCCAGGATTCAAAATTATACAGCCCATTCCCTTTTAGTACCATGAGAGGAAATCTTTTCTTTTCCCCTTCTAGGTTGTCCTAGGCAATTATTTTGCCAAGTTTAAAAAATCAAATTAGCCAGTTGAGCAAACATAGCAAATAACAATTTTCCCATATTCAGCTGTTCCAGAAACAGTAACTTCTTTCTGAATTACAGTCACGTTTCTGATTCTACGTTTTGCAGTCTGTCTAGTATCCTCACCTTTCTCCTTCCCGTCACAGTCCCAAGAAGGTGACAGTTATCTTTTGGTAATACACCACATCCCTTGAGGGTAGAGGCTGTTTCTGACGGTCCACTGCTGCTCAGTCTTTCAATCCATTTCTTCTGAAGATTTCCATTTCCCAGAGCTGCTGCCTTGCATGTAGACCCTTAGAACAGTCTCTTCTCCAAATCCCCACCTGTCTTTTTGACCTGGACGCAGTGTATGGGGCTTGGCAATCTTTATGCCACATCTCCAATTGCTCTGTCTGTACCTGTGAATTCCCTTCCTTGATCACATCACACCTTCTCCTTTCACCGCTAGTGTTTAGGGCTTTAGAGAACAAGATGACAACGATTGGCCTTCTGCAGCTTCAATCAGGATACCAAGCCCTCCCTGAGGCAGAGCAGTATAGTGCCCACTGAACTTCTTTTGGGGGCTTAAACTCAGGGTCTCATACTTTTGCTTGGCATTTTCTGACCACTTGAACTGCACCTCTACTTCTGGCTTTTTGTTGGTTAATTTGAGATAAGAGTCTCTTCAGCCAGGCGCTGGTGGCTCACACCTATAATCTTAGCTACTCAGGAGGCTGAGATCTGAGGATCATGGTTCAAAGCCAGCCACGGAAGGAAAGTTTGTGAGACTCTCAGCTCCAGAAACCGGAAGTGGTGGGTGGCTCAAGTGGTAGAACGCTTGCCTTGAGCTGAAGGTCTGAGGTACAGCTCCCAGGCCCAGAGCTCAAGCCCCATGACTGACCCCCCCCCCAAAAAAAGTCTCTTCAATTTGTCTTCCAGGCTGGTTTCAAAGGGTGATCCTAAGATCTCAGCCTCCTGATTAGCTAGGATTACAGGTGTGAGCCCCACTGGTGCCCCAACAGGCCAATCTGATTATCAAAGAGAGAATCAAACATTTAGTTGAGCTTTTTAAATTTCTTTTTAGTTTTATGAACAAAATCTAGGACTTTTAAGTTGCTAGTTTGTGTTTATGCCCACATTCTTGAAACTCTGCCAAAGTACGGATTTGCCATTATTCCCCCATCTGCTGTACATTGATTTCTATAAGCAGTGTTGCTTCCTGTTCTGTTTTTGTTTTGTTTTGTTTTGTTTTGTCTGTCGTGGGTCCTGAACTCTGGGCCTGGGCACTGTCCCTCAGCTCTTCAGCTCAAGGCTAGCGCTCTACCAGTTGAGCCACAGCACCACTTCCAGCTTTTTCTGCTTATATGGTGTTGAGGAATTGAAGCCAGGGCTTCATGCATGCAAGGCAAGCACTCTACCACTGAGCCATCTTCCCAGCCCCCTGTTCTGTTTTTGAGCGGGTGACATTTGTTGAGTCATTTGGCATGGCAGTGCTTCATAGAAGAATTTATGACTCTGGAGGTTGCATGTTTTGTGCCTGTTCCACGGACAAACATTATGACAAGAGTTACTGTTAAAGTTTAAAACTTTTTCCAAATGTCCCATAATCAGTTTAAATTTCTCCCAGGGAAAGGGAAGGGCAGCTACCATGTCTCATGAGGATACTCAACCAGCCTTCCCCATGTGGTGAGAAGCTATAATCATCATAGGAGAAAGCAGAAACTCCAGCCTCTGCAGTCCTAGGTGATGGCAGAGTTAGCTGACACCTTGGCTGCAGCCCCCTGAGAGATGCCAACCAGAAGAGCATTGCTAAGCCCCCTTCAAAGTTCCAACTCACAGAACTCAGTATGTGAAAGAAAATACCCATTCGTTTTAAGTTAGTTAGTTACTTAGTTACTAAGATAACTAATACTAAGGCAGATCACTAATAAGTTGTATCCAGTAAATTTTTCATTTAACTTAGAGACAGGTGGCTCATCTTTGTTAATGTCTATAGAATTGGTCTCACATAATTGGGGGAATTATCTTAAATATGACAGGAGAGTCTACTAATAATCTAGAATCTTAAACCAGAAAGATGGTAAAGTATTGTCTTTTACTAAAGTGTTTTGTGTGTACTTGTGTGTGTGTGTGTGTGTGATGTGTGTGTGTATATGTGTGTATATGCACATGCAAGTATATTGGTTTGGTATGGGGGCTTGAACTCAGGACTCTTGTTCAGCATTTTTTCCACTCACAACAGGTACTCTACCACTTGAGGCATGTCTCCTCTTCAAACTTTTTGATGGTTAATTGAAGAGTTTCCAAATCTTGATCCTCAAGATCTCAGCTTTCTGAGGAGTCAGGGTTATAGGCTTGAGCCTGGTTACCAAAGCCTTTTATTAATTCTTCCAAGACCTTTAACTTCTGGCTTTAGCCAGAGCCTTTACATAATTGTAAGGAAGGAGCAGGAATGCCCACAAATTACAAATGGTATCTGGTATCTAAGCTGGCCCCTGAAAATCCCTTCCTTCTGTTACTCTTATGTTTGTAAATTCTCACCCATTAGGTGTAGATTATATAAAGTGACTTGCTTTTCACTAGTTAAATATGGGGAAAGAGAGAGGCATGACTAACAAGAAGAGAATACAGAAAGCCCACAGCTTCCATCTTGCTATTTCTTCCCTCACTTGAGGGAAGAAAAGACCTTGCTGACCTTCTTTCAGGGAAGCCAGCTACCATGTTCTTAGTTATCCTATTGAGGAGCCTCTTTAACAAGAAAATGGCTCTCTCAAGTCATCAACCAACGAATACCTAAGGCCCTCAGTCCAACAGTCCACAGAAGCTGAGTTTTGCCAGTGAGTAAGCTCCCAGGGCAACACCTTGCTAACAGCCCTGTGGGGGACTTGGAGCCACAGACACTCACTGTATCCATGTCTAGATTCCTAAACCACACAAAATTTGAGACAATTAGCATTTGTTCTTTTAATTTTGTATGTTTGGTGCTAATGCCACACCGTTATAGATACTTGTGCAACAGATAAAGTTCTGGTTAACTTTTATGGCAGTGAGAACATTCTATTCTGTTATTATAACATATAACAAGATTAGCATGTGGTTTTCTGTTCTATTAGGTTTTATATATAATTATACAAATTTAGGGTTTAGTCATGATTTTCTAGAAGGAAGGATACACAGTGAACAGTAAAGAAATTGGTACGCCATTACTTTCCTCTATAAAGATGTTATAAATGTTATCAACTTACTAGGTTATTGAATCTATTGAAAAAATCTGTATTCTGTTGGCAGCTATCATACTAGTCTATGGGTATTGGCATGTGTCTATCTCCTTTTAATCCAAGTCATATTTATGGATAATTTTACTTGAACATAACTGACCTTCTTATTCAATTTGTTAATTTTTCTTTATATCACACTTGATATAATTTTTCTTTATATCACACTTTGATTAATGATAGACCTTTTGAAATAATTTTGAGATAATTAACATTTGGTGAATAGCAAACAAATTTGATTTTTTAATATTAGCTTTAATTTGTAAAGCAAAGAAACAAATCTTTTTATTACCTTATAAACATTTAGAAAACTCATGGTTTAGGGATAACATATGTCATTAAAAATCATGAGCCAGATCCAAAGAAACATAGGTCCCATGGTTTCCCTTATTTGTAATAATTAGTATATGTCTAGGACAATCTTAGCAGATGAGCAGAATAGCTCAATAGCTATGTACATATGACCATATAAGATGATGCTAAGCAAAATGAACTCTAAGACACGGACACAAGAGGTTTTTCTTTGTTGTTGTTTTTCATATACTATGTGATTTCTTTTTTCTTTTGTATTTCCCCCCCTATGGTTTATCCCCTGTTGTCACTATCTGATTTTGGTACCCTGGGTATTATATACATGTTTATCTGACAAAGGACAAAGGGGGAACCAATGCAACAGCAAAATATACAAGACAATATATGGGAAATGATCTGTACAACTTGGAGAGGTACTGGGGGAGGAAGTGGGAGAAAAATGAGGGAGGTGGTAACAAGAAATGTACAAGAAATGTACTCGCTTACTTATATAACTAATTCCTCTGCACATCACCTTGACAATAAAATTAAAATAATAAAAAACAAAAAAGTTTTTATTATTTGGAGCTGAAATTTGGCAAAAGACAGAATAAAAAAAGATCTTTTTTTAATAAAATGAAGACATATATAAGTAAAGCTACCTCTCAAAAACGTAACTCTCTGCACGGGTCTTACAAATGTTTAAGAAAACAGAGTTATGCTATTTAAACTCTTTGGAAGCATGGGAAAAGAGTATTTTGCTTCCCTCTGTATGTATATTCATGTGACTAGAAAAATACTGAGAGTAGACCCAGTACAACAGGTAAGCACCTTGATGACATGAAGGGTTCCAGAGAGGATAGGGGGCACAGGAATTCCCTGGAGCACAGAACAGGACTTCCAGAACAGGTTTTACTGAGGACTAATCAATTCCGATCCAACTGCCTGCTGGTTTTATGCCTGCTGACCAGGCATTGGCAACCAAACCAGACCTGATACTTCCAGAAATGAGATTTGTTGTTTTCACTTGAGACCCACCTATCTTTCTTCTTCTTCCTCCTCCTCCTCTTCCTCCTCCTCCTCCTTCCTCTTTGCCAAAATGCTAATTTCATCTGTGACAAAATTAGAAGTTCAAGCTCATTATTGCAGAACAAAATTAACGATGGTGGGTAGCTTTCCCTCATCATCATTTTTCCTTCTTTCTTAGGTACCCCTTTGGCTTAGAGACCACTGACAGAAAGTATCCATGAAAGCCTCTCAGAAGGGTGCTAAATGACAGGTTTAAAAGTATGTTCTGAATTAAGTCATTTTTACTTAGAAGCTAATCACCTTCACTTGGAATCTTCTAGAGTCTGTACATGTGCCAGGAGGGTTGTTAGGTACTTGGAAGTTGGATTCTGAGCAGCTGATATTGAAGGCAAAGAAATCTATTTCTAGGTCTGTTTGGCTTTTTAATATGTTTTCAATATCCAGCTGACTTAGAAAAAAAATCCTAAGTAAGGATGCCGATCAGATTCCAGATTCTATTACACACCTCACACTCAGCTGTGATCCGCTTCCTTCTCTTTCTTCTTGTCCCTAACACCCCAAGGCAAGGAATCAAGACTTGCAGACACCACCGGATGAGTCAAGGTACCGCGGCCCAGACAAGTTAAGCATTCACTCTGTCACCACACAGACACAAAGGCATCCTAGAAACCACAGCCCCCCGGGTTTCCCTGCCCCTGCCCTCTGCATCAAACCAACACGGAGCGCACATGGAGACTTCACCCATGGCAGCAGCACAAGACGCGGGGGGAGCAGATGGTCAGCAGCAGTGTCCACTGCGGAAGAGAGAGGCTCCGAGGGCAGCCAATCAGAGGGTGACCCAGGGAAAAGGCGCTTGGCTCTTACAGGAAGCAATCTAATTATGTTACTGTAATCCTGGGGCTTGCATATTTCAGCCACCTCAACGAGAACTGACAGACTTCAACGATTATGTAATTACGGAAAAGTTCACAACAAACAAGAAGATGCTTCTGGAGGCCACATTGAAGACTGGGATGTGTATGCGAGCGTGGGAGGGAGGCGCGCTGGCTCACAAAGGAGAAGAGCAAAGAGATTTATTGAACTTAAAAGGCCACATTTAAAAAATGGGGGGAGGGAGGGGGCTACCAGACCTCCCTTTTCGTGTGCACATTTTTTGCACCTGCAACTGTTTGTGGGCTCACAAGCAAGAGCCCTCCCCCTTCTCCCAAGAGACCAGACTTTAATGCTTTGGCCCCAAATGTGTCATTTTCCTGCCAGAAAAGGGTGGGGGAGAAAGAAATCAAAAGAACTTCGCTGTAAAGAAAAAAAATAATAGTTCTGAACAGGATTGGAGCCACATTTTCAGGTTAGACACAGTTGTTAGAGAAATGTTAGAGGGGGGGAAAACGCTGCTCTTCACTTTCCTCCTTGGCTTCAAGTTCTCCTTTTCCCTGGGTTCTGGGTGACATGTGTAGCTTGCATGTCAGGGTGGGCTGCGCAGGCTTTTGCCCGACTCTGCAGCTCATAACTACCACTCAGTGTTCAAAGTCAAGGCTCCACACGGACCTTCCTGATTCTTCCCAGAGAAGAGGCCATATAAATGACTGCCGTTAAAACAAACCTTTGATACCATAAGTGATTTGTGGAGTTTTGATAATGACGCTCATGAATGAAGTGTTGACGAATGGCCTTGCTTTAGTTAGTGTTTGTGGGTAGGGCTGGAGTGAGAGCTGGGATCAAAACTTGATTGGGATCCTTGATTCACTTCCTCACTTCCTTCCCCTCCCTCCCACCCACCTCATATGTGGAGATGAAAGTTAGAGCAGAAAGCCTCATTTAAACCATTATGAATTCTATTCAAAGCAGCATCTGTGAATTTTTACAAGACTGGCCAGGATTTGCCCAATTATTTCTCCATTGCATCCAGGAAGTAGAAAGTTTCAAATGGAACTTTCCTAATTGTCCCAAGTGTCATAATTGAACACACCTCAGATACGTTCATAACTGAAGAGATGGAAAACATCACAAAGACCCTCTGGATATAATAAGGAAAGGATGAACTTGTTGAACAGATTTAAGGAGCAGATGCAGATCAAATACATGTAGCTCTCTTTGGTTAACCTGGAAGATACTGAGGATTTTCCCTATGGTCTAAAACTTGAATGTGGAGAATGTAAGAATTCTCGTAGGTCTTAAAAATAATAGTGAGTCATTAGATCAGATTGCTGGAAGCTTTTAAAAAGAAGATGTATTAACTTCAGTGGGGGGGGATAAGTTATTGTCTCAGAGACAAAAAAGGAGAGGGAGAGGGGAGGGAGAAGGAGGAGGAAGGTGAGGGGAAGGAAGATATATTATGTATAGATAGATAGAGAGAGAGAGAGAGAGAGAGAGACAGAGAGAGACAGAGAGAGAGGGAGGGAGGAAATGTGGGAGGAGGGAGAGGACTAAGACTACTTGGGGTCCTGGTTCTTATAAGAGCAAAGCCCGTGATATTCTTCGGTTCAGTTGTCCCATAGGAAAAATTAGATGAGAAAATTTAAGGGGTTCATTTTTACTGGCTGCTGAGTTGTACTTATGCAGAAAGATTTTCTGGTGTTACGGCATAAGCTGAGAAGTACTTAGAGGGGAGAGCCGGGAAGGCTGGGATAGGGCAATGCATGACTGTCATCTCTGTACCTCTGAGGCAGGAGGATGGTGAGCTCAAGGGCAGTGTGGGTTACACGGTGTGACTCTGCCTAAAAAACAATAAAAGGAAAAAGAAAGAATGAACAATAACAACAACAAGTTTGTTTTTTTTTAAAGAGGAAAAGCTACGGGGTTAGGAAAAATGGGAGGAGGGAATGACAGTGTGGATTCAAGAGGAAAGCATGAGCTGGTAATTGAGATGGAACAGTTAAGTGGGGAGAAGGAGGTTTCACTTAAACACATGCTTTCCTGACCTCACTGGGGTCAAAAGGGACAGTCACAAGTCCTGCCTTGAAAATGTCAAGGCAAGCGCGTTGAGCAAAGAAAGCACAGGCAGGAATCTGGGAAGCTTCCTTTCTACACAAATGGGCTTCCCAAGAAATTCTTATTTTAGACCTCTGCTCTTGAAGAAAATACTTCTTCCTTCGGTGGCCAAAAGATGGGGAGAAAAATACATATCCAAGGGCAGGAGTGGACCCACTGAGATGCTTAAACTGGGAGGAAGGTTTTTGAGGATACAACACATGAGATCCTAAGGTTAAGGCTCAAAGACCTCCCCATTCCAAAGCCATCCAGGCTCCAAATACACGGAGATGACTGCTCACTGGTACATTTGATAGGCAGAGGAATTCTAACACATTCTTTTGCAGTTTGTCAAGCTTGTGTGGTGGATGAGTTTTTCTCTCTCAACTTGTACAATATAGAATGGGGAAGAAAGCAGTGAAATAAAATCCTGATGACTTGGAAACAAGTTTAATCACAGTTCCATTTAATGGAGAAGAAAAACAGACTTTTCTGTATTCTTTCCTATTTTCCTTGAACAGTACAGCCTTTGGTTTGGTACCAATGAGATGGTTCCCCAAGACCTGGTGGATTCCATCACTGGTACTTGGGGAAGTTGGAGCTTCAGCAGCAAATTCTCCTTGGGCAGTTCCTTCTCTAAATCCATGAACTTTGAAAATAAAGCCAGCCACTTCATCTCCCACTAACAAAGTAAGGGGACCAAGGGGTTAACATTTGCTCACCCTCACTGCCCACTATGAAAATCAGATGAAGATGAAGATGCCTTTGACCTGTTTTGGAATCATATCTTTTTTTTTGTCTTTTGGTCATTTCTTTCTCCCCTTTGTCCGGGAACTACAGGGTTTAGGATTAATGCTTCTTTGGAGGTCTTCTTGGGCCTCCTCCAGCCTTATCCAGGAAGCTGGATAAAGCAATTGCTGAACTGCTACTTCAGACCCCCTGACCCTGGACATCCTCCCTTCTAAAGAAGGGCTTGATGTTCAGATACCTACGTCATAACCCAGAGGCTGTTTGCATCTGTCTACTTGCCCCACCTTCCAGATCCTCAGTCAGCAGTTGGGAAATTCCACTGGCACTTCCTGAACAGACTTTCTAAGTGTGTAGAGGACCGGGAATGCTGACCACTTCTTCACTCCCATGGGCACTCTATGAAGAAACACCTAAACCTTTTGGGTCAGAACAGTTTTGTACCCCTCCCTTTCCTAACCTGGCCCCTGACAGGATTTTTCAGCATTACTCCTGCTTTATAAGTAACAGCTTTTTGAGAGGAGAGAGGCAGGGAAAAGTCAACTTGATAAACCCTTAAATAATGCCAGTAATTACATACGAAACAAGAAATGAATCATTATGGATTTATAGGTCAGGTTTTGTTAGTCTGTCCATAGCATTTATTAAGGAAGCAATGTGTACAGGAAGGATCTGTTAGGAGAAATTTTTAAGAGATTACAAAACAATAACAACAACCAACAGATTAGGGTCTGCTCCAAGATTCTAACTACTCAAGAGTAGAAAACTTGAGTCAGTTTTGGAAATTAATTATCTAGCCTGACATCTATATGCCCAAGACCTCTTGAAAATATCTTGCTTCCATATCAACATACTCTCATATATAAATGTTGTAAATATCACAGTGATGCCCCTTTGTACAATTTAAGCTAGTACTTTTAAAATCTAATATTAAAAATATCTTAAAGCTGGGCACCGGTGGCTCATGCCTGCAATCCTAACTACTCAGGAGGCTGAGAACTAAGAATCACGGTTCAAAGCCAGCCCGGGGAGGAATGTCCTTGAGACTTTTATCTCCAATTAATCACCAGAAAACTGGAAGTGGTACTGTGGCTCAAGTGGCAGAGCACTCTCCTTGAGCTGAAGAGTTCAGGGACAGCACCCAAGCCCAGAGTTCAATACCCATTACCGACAAAAAAAAAGTTAAATATAAAAAGCAAGTAATATACAGGTGGATCCATTGCAATAATGAGATGTACAAGATGTTATGTTGAAAAAAGAACTTTATAATTTTGGTGCAGGGGATTGGGGGAGGAGGGGCAAGTGGGTGGGAGGGGGGGAGATGGGAAGGGATGGGAAGGGAGGAGGCAACACTGCTTGTTAAAAAATGTACTCATTACCTTGCTCATGTAATTGCAACCCCTCTGTATGGTATTTTCACAATAAAAAAAAGAAAAACCAAAAAAAAGCAAGTAATAAGGAATTCTAAAGGGGAAAAACAGAAAAGAGAAAAAAAATAAAAGAAAAAGCAAAGAAATGCATATTTCCACTTCCAGGAGTTCATTTCTATAAGCATTATTTTATATGATCATATACACATAATTATTGAGCTTTAAACATGAACTAATTCAGCAGTGATACTAAACACTATGTTGAAAATGAATTATACAACTTTTGGGGAAGGGAGGCCAGGAGTGAAAAAAACTGAGAGAAATGAGGGGAGAGGTGACACTGTTCAAAAAGAAATGTACTTGACATGTAACTGCAGCCCCTCTGTACATTACCCTTACAATAAAAATAATTAAAACACAAAAACACAAATAACTCATCTAATATATTAATTCATTATAAATCAGTTTATATTTAGGGTATAATTGTTCAATGAAATGTTCTATACATGTGTCAAACATAAAATTTAAAAAGTACATTAAACTCTGTATTTGTTTATTCCTCACCCAAACTAACCTCTTAAAAATAAAAAATAAAAAATTAGTATTCCAAATATATAAATTTTAAAAATGTTTCTCTGTCACATTAATAGAAAAAAGACTATTTGAGATGTGACATATTAGTTAGTCATTTTGATATATCCGAGTCAGAAAATAATGTTAATGAATTCAATTTAAAGATAATATAAAGGAACAACCTGATATTCTTTTATGCTGGGAGTAAAAACATAGGAAGATTTAACCAGATTTGTAGCATTGCTCAAAGCAAAGAAAGTCCTCAAGGTTGTTTGGTAGAATAGAAACCCAAGAATGTTAGGTCTAAGAAAAATCCTTTACAAACATAGCTATCTTGTGGAAATTCACAAACCCTTCTCCAGTGATTCATTTTATGATACTTCAATATTTGCATGTGTAATAAAGAACACTTTGGTCAGACTTTGAAGAAAAGGTGCTGCTCAGCTCACCACTAGTTAGGAGGGACCTACCAGTCCCTCCTACTCTTAAACCTCTGTCTGAGGCAGGAGAGACCTCTATACAGTGCAGTGCATGAGGGAAAAGCCTTGATACATACTCCAGGATTATCCTTTACATATGGGTTTCTTCTTTGTAAGATCAGGCTCCGTGGGGATCGCTAACTCAAGAAGACAGATCAGAGTCAGTCCCACAAGTCTATCTGTTCCCACCATTCCTCCAGTTAATGGCCTTTCCAGTGAATGAGGAAACATTCTTTTCTATTTCTAATATCTACCTACTACTTCATTGGACTGTCTGCTACTGCCTCCCCAAAATCCACCATCATAATTCATGAAGTTTCTGTGTGTCACATGACTATAACAACATTTCATATGTATTATCTCCACTAAACTTTCCCCAAAGCCTAGGAGTCACATTATTATTCCCAGGAATGACTATTGTTGGGATTAATTTGCTAGGAAGTATTAAAGTAGGACTCAAGCCTAATCTATCTTATTTTAGAGAGGTGATGGTCTTACTGACTATGTAATACCATCTCTTTGAATATGTGGACATCTACAGTGGGTCTGTCTATTCTCTGAGCTAGATAAACCCAGTCTTTCATTTCATGTATTCTGAAATACTTTTCAATGCGATTTATAAATCAATGTGCTTTTATTCACCAGCAATAGTTTTATGTTTTGTTCTGCTGTTGCAACCACGATCATAGCCTACATGGTATATAAGAATCTCATGAGTGTTTAGGAAGGGCGCAATACAAAGACCCACAGCATCCCTGCCTCTTACAACAGCCTCTCAAAAGACATCATAAAAGGAAAAGAATGAACAATTTCTGACAGGAAGTTTGGTGAGAGTATTTTCGTGACACAGAAGCCAGGAAAACATGGCATTGTTGTGATTCTCTTCATCATTTCAGGATCTGAAATAATTTAGAAAGAAAGACACTCCAAAAGGAAGATGAACTTCCAAGGGAAGTGACTCACAAGGAGGAATAGAAAAGAGAGGAGAAAAAGGACTTGTCAGATGGACAATGGGCTTTTATTGGAAGCATATGAAGCTGTAGGGAAGACTACCCAGAGGTGGTGGGGGGGTGGGGAGGGGCTGGATGAAAACAGGGAACATGGGTGAAGCTATTGCTGGCTGAGGCTGAGGAAGGGGGTGGAGTGGGATGGGAGACAGCAAAGGAAGTAAGCAGGGAAGCGCACAAACATCAGACCTTTGTATAGGAAGCAGGGAAACAAATGCCCTACTTTTAGCATCTTGAAAAAGGTCACCTATTTATTAACACGAATGAAAACAAACCTCTTAATGCTGACTTCTACTTCAAAAGCTTTCTCCCTCTGTTGCCCATCAGCCAGGAAAAGTAAACTGGAAATCATCTTTTCTCTGATAGGCAAAAGATAGCAGAAAGAGTTTCTAGTCTCATAAAGGAATGGTTTTCTGGGGAAAAGACACCAAAGGTGGGTTTTCAAAAAGATACACGAAGACTCTTATTGTTGCTATTATTGTTAGGACAGTCTATTACCAAGGAGCCTGGAGAAGACCAAGGAAAACATATCCAGGCAGGAGAAGGGAGTTGGCCTCTGTATCTGGTTCACTTCACTGTTACCACAGGACGTGGTTGTTTCTGTGCAGCTTCCTTTGGTGCCACATATCAGCCCTCAAATAAAAATCTGCGGTAACTTTTCCTCTGGTTCTGAGGAAATGCTGGTATCAGAAATCTCTGTTTATTATACCAAGTACCTCAGAAAATGCCATCTGGTGTTCTTGAACTTCACATACTTATACAAGTTTATTCTGATGAAATCCTTGGCATTTTCCTGAGGCTTTTTTGGCTTTCCTGCCAAACGTTAATTGATACCTGTTCCTGTAAGTCTTGAATTCTCCTTTCCCAGCTGTAGAGATCAGCCTTAAAGGCTCAATAAAAAATAACAAATAAAAAAAATTCGAATTCTATTCCCTGAAACTCTTCTGGTTGTCAGGCCTGACCTGGACCTCTCTTCCAGTTCTGTATTTTCAAGGTTCTTTTGTTGACAACCTTACAGTGTATTTTCCATTCTTTTCTCTATTGACTTTCACTTAAGAACTCACTTGTCTTACTGGTTGCCCAAATTTGCAAAACAGACTCAGCTCATGCAAACCCTATGTGTCCCACCTCTTTCTGATCAACACCTCAGACTGCCATCTAGCTCCTCCCAGATTATAACCCTCTAAACCCTTCCTTGCCTGTGTGTGTGTGTGTGTGTGTGTGTGTGTGTGTGTGTGTGTGTCTATACTTGGTGTTGATCTCAGGGTCATGAGCTCTCTCTCACTTGGCTTTTTCTGCTCAGCTGCTGGCTTTTTTTGATAGTTAATTGTATGGTTTTTTTTGATAGTTAATTGTAGGTAAGAGTTTTTAGACTTTGTCTGCCTAGGCTGGCTGTGATTCTCAGATCTCTGCTTCCTGAGTAGTTAGGCTTATAAGATTACAGATGCTGAAACATCAACATCTGCTTTCATTGCTTTTAATGTGGCAACCTAGGCTTGGGAAATATCATGAAGGTTGAGAAAGTATTGGCTTTGTTGTCAGATGTGATTTACAATTTTATTTTATTTTATCTTCTAATACCATCTTCAGCTATCAGCCTCCTGAGAGGCTTAGGATTTCTGACAAGAGCCACCTGTGCTTGGCTGTGCTTTACAGATTTTAAGTCCTTCCTTCTATCTTTCCTCCCTTCTTCCCTCCCCCTGCCTCTCCACTGAAGTTGAACAAGAAACCTAACCTTCTATTTTGTAATCTTTGAAATGGCAACCCTGGTGGAGTTGTGTAGCTTTGAAAAGATCATACATTCAGGTAGTTACCTGCTATGGTTGGCAGTCAGAAAACATGTGCTGGATAAAAGAATGAATAAATTAGTAACTTAATGGATGAGGAGGACAAAAGAAGACAAAGGAGACAATATAGCTGTTACATATGCAGTAGGCTGGTTTGATGATGATATCCTGGACATTCCAGATAGGATTCCTGTCAGATACTTATGTACAAACTTGTCAAGCAGTTCCATAGATACAAATGATGGGATGATGTGCAGGCAGGTCTGGTATACAGAGAAAGGTGTCTAGCTATTCCCTAGGAAGGAGAAAAATCAAGGGAGAATTTGTCTTTGGGGCAATAGCTCTTCTCCTGTTATATAGTAGCCACTTGCTAACACATTAACATTTGGAGAGCAAGCTCTTCTATGTGATAGGATATGCTAAGTCTACGTGAGATGTCATGGCAGGGTGATTCATCCAGAGTAAGATGGTGGTCTGATGAGGTGCTAGAGCAAGGGCTTAGTGAGTGTCTAAAAAGCATCCACATTTTCTTTCTGGGGTCCACAGAAGATGCATTTGGAGACTGATATGAAATGCAAGCAAGAGGATTTGTATACAAGCATGGGGATTTGATCATAAGGAAATCAAACTTGGTTCTTGGTTTTATTTTGTATTTATGTATCCTATACTAAGACAAAGCCTTAAGATTCCACATTCATGAATGTTGTAGGCCCTAGATGATATTAAGATTATGGTGTGATAACAGTATCAACAATGTGAGATACAAATATTCTTGGACATGTCTCCAAAGTTAGCCATTTCCAGTGGCTGATCCTGACAAGATTCTTTTCTAGGACTTTTTTTTTTGGGTCAGGTTGTGGGGCCTGAACTCTGGACCTGGGGGCTGTCCCTCAGCTCTTCAGCTCAAGGCTAGCACTCTACCACTTGAGCCACAGCGCCACTTCCAGTTTTTTTCTTTTTGCTTATGTGGTGCTGAGG
>NW_012267278.1:4226868-4323028 GCF_000151885.1 Dipodomys ordii | reverse complement strand
CTACCACTTGAGCCACAGCGCCACTTCCAGTTTTTTTCTTTTTGCTTATGTGGTGCTGAGGAATCAAACCCAGGGCCTCATGCATGCAAGGCAAGTGCTTTATCACTGAGCCACCTTCCTAACCCATTCTAGGACTCTTTAAATGACATATTTTCACTTTTTTTTGTTGGTTGTAGGGCTTGAACTCTGGGCCTGAGTGCTGTCCTTGAGCTCTTCAGCTCAAGGCAAGCACTCTACCAGTTGAGCCACAGTGCCACTTCCAGTTTTCTGGTGTTTAATTGGAGATAAGAGTCTCATGGACTTTCCTTGCCTGGGTTGGTTTCACATTTTAAAAGACATTTTTTCCTCCTAGTTCAAAGTACCAAAATTGTAGGACTGATCCCACAAACATTTCACTCTACCTCCCAATATTCTTTTGATTAAATGACCCAGTAACATTCTCAGCTGGTAAACATTTTCCTCCTAAAGAAGAGAATAGCCTTGTGTGATCATTCAGGGCTGCTATCCTGTTTCATAGATGAGGAAATGGAGACATAGAAACAAATGTAGTTGGTCTGAACTTCCACAGCATGTGAAGAGAAGATCTGGGAACCTGGTTCACCGTGCCTGCATGCTAATGCCCATTGTTTAGTCATGGGACATAAAACATCCCACAATTTACCAAAGTCATTTACAAATGTTCTCTTAGGAGTGACCAGTGGTTCCATTCCCAGGATGTCAAGTGTGACAAACTGCAGGCAGAAAATATCTCAGTTGAGAAAAGAAATAAAGGAAGGAAGGAAAGAAAAGAATGAAAAGAAAAGAAAGTTCTAGACTCTCAGCCTCAGCTTTGAGGACCATTATTCCAGAACTGGGAAACAATGTGAGATGACTGTACTGGATGGGTCACCCTTGAGTAATGTCGATGGTATTCAAATTCTCTGTGCAAATTCAATTTCTGAAAGTTATGAAGGGAATTTTTATACAGGAAAACTTTTTTTTTGAGGGGGGTAAAAGTTGTCTTGTATTAAAACATAGACAGAACTTTAAGGAATCTCTTACTAGAAAGCAATGCATTATTCCAACATGAATCATGAAGTAAATTAACCATTTCCCCAGGAACGTATAACTGTTGCACTTATTTCAGAACTAGGATGCTTTACTGCATGATCAAGATGCACACTGAGGGTCTGGGAAGGTGGCTCAGTGGTAGAGCGCTAGCCTTGCATGCATGAGGCCCTGGGTTCGATTCCTCAGCACCAGATAAGCAACCCCCCCCAAAAAAGCCGCAAGTGGCGCTGTGGCTCAAGTGGTAGGGCGCTAGCCTTGAGCTGAAGAGCTGAGGGACAGTACGTAGGCCCAGAGTTCAGGCCACACAACTGGCAAAAAAAAAAATAAGAAAAGATGCACACTGAACATCAGTGTTACTAAACAACATTTAGTTTGAGTTTGTCATATATAAAGGGAACCGCAAAGAACAAGTTTCTTTTAGGGCAAATTCTAATCCAATAGACTACAGGGCAAATTCTAATCCAATATACAGGTCAGATACAATGTGTATAGGGAACTTTAAGCACCATGCACTTAAGTCGCATTTTATGTTGATTTACCAGACACTTCTGAAACATTCTGCTTTTCAGTATGAAGAGAGGGACTCATTCTAGAATCAAGACTAATGAGACAGGGAAGTGAGAATAATCATATAAGACTGCAGGAAGAATGTTTATATAGGAAATTTGGGTCATAATCATCATATAAGATTCACTAAATGCTCAGATTTTGATCACTGTAATACAGGAATACACTGCTCATACTATTTTTGTGGTTACATTTAAGACATGTAGTATCATGTATGACATATATACATACCTCTAGTGACTTGATGACTGCACAAAAGACAATAAATGCCTCATATATCAGTAGTCTGTGTGTGTGTATATATAAGAATGCCTAAAATCTATTCTCAGAAATTTTCCACTATAATTTTTTTTATAGTGGGGTGGGAGGGTCAAGCTTTTGCTTAGCTTTTTTTGCTCAAGGCTAGCACTCTGCCACTTGAGCCACATCTCCACTATTGGCTTTTTGCTGGTTAACTGGAGAGAAGAGTTTCTCAGATTAGTCTGCATGGGCTGACTTCAAACCAATAACTTCAGATCTTAGCCCCTTGAGTAGCTAGGATTTTAGGCATGACCTACGGGCACATAGCTCAGCTAGTATAAAATCTAGCGATATTTTCTTCATTCTCTGTATTAGATCTGCAACTTTGTGCAGCTAATTTGTGCTGCAATTTTAACCTTCATCTCTTCATCCTGTCTCTATTCCCTAGTCCTTGTTGACCTTTGAAGCACTGTTCTACTTTCTTTCTCTGTATATTTAACTTTTAACAAAGATAATCCTCTGACACCAAGAAAACGTAATACATGGTTGGTGGGAAAGTCAAGCACTTGGGAAAGCACAACTACTCTATGATAGAACAGTAGTTACACTCCTGGTCATCTATTCAAAAGATTACAAACCAGGATATGGTAAAGCTTCCAGCACAACCATGTTCATTGCGGCACTATTCACCATAGCCAAGGCATGGAATCAGATGCCCCTTAGTGGGTAAATGATCGAGAAAATTTAATATAGATATAGATATAGATCTATATGTATATACATTCAATGGAACTTTACTCATCCATTAGAACGAATGATATTGTACCATTTGTAAAGAAATGAAAAGTTCTGGAAGAAATTATGTTAAGTCAGGCCCAAGAGACAAAGGATTCATGTTTTCCTTTATAGGTGGAAAGTAGATTTTAGCTTATAAATATATAAGTAAATACATTGAGTGGTATGCAACTGTATACAAATGTATTAAATGAAGTTAGATTCAAGGGAGAACTCAATAGTGTAATTCCTCAGAAAGGTAAAGTCAAAGTTGAACAAAATAAAAACCAGGAAGTAGGTGCTTGAAAGGGATAGGGTGTGGTCAAGAGGAGAGAGAAAGATGAATGAAGAGGAGGAGGAGAATGCAGTTAAGAATTCAATTAAGTAGAGTTCAAGCCCCACGACCAGAAAAAAAAAGAAAAGAAGAAGAATGAGGGAATGAGTGAGTAGAGGAGGGATGGATGAGAATGCTGGAAGGGGTGACATGGATCATGGTACATTGTATTTATAAATTACTTTATTAAATGGCAACTCCTGTGTACAACCACTTATAGATACTTAAAACATAAAAGCAGATATTCCTCATAAAAGAGAGATCACACCACATTTTTGTTATTTCTGTCCAGCTTTCATTTAACACAATACCTCCCTGGTTTCACATGTATTTTTGCAAATGGCAGGTTTTCTTTCTTTCTTATGCTTGGGTAATATTCCACTGTGTTTATTACCATTTCTTTATCCATTTATCCATCAATCAATGGACACTTGCATTGCTTTTCTATCTTGGCTATGGAGTAATGAAGCAATGAACTTAGGAATAAAGATGTCTCTACAAGGTGTTGACTTCATTTTTTTGTGGGCATCTTCTTTTAGAAGTGGAATTGCTGAATAATATGGTTGTTCCATTTTCTTTTCTTTCTTAGGAATTGCCATACTGTTTTCCATGGCACTGCTAATTCATACCCTTACCAACAGTGTTCTTTTTCCTCCATACCTTCACCAACAGTTGGTATCTCTTGTTGGGTAATAGCTATCCCAACAGTTGTCAGGAGATACCTCATTGTGGTTTTGATTTGCATTTCCCTGGTGATTAGTGATTAGTGATATTTTCTCCTATAATTGCTGGCCATTTTTATTTCTTCTTAGTAGTTATTTTAAATGCCAGTCTCACCCTAACTATAATTTTTCTTGATGACAATTTTGAGAGAAGGAAAAATCAGAGGAAGGTTTGATGTTTTTCCATGAAACTACTTAGCATTCAAACAATGCTTTGTTCTTTGAAAGGAGTTTCTTATTTTCATTGTTTTCTACAAACACAAAGCACATGAATGTAGAAGGCTTTATCATTTCCACTTTGAACATAGAAAACAGATTGAGATACAGCTATTTGCCCAAAGTCAATCATGTTTGGAGCAGAGAGAGCTTATATGAAAATGCAAACTACTACATTTTTCTTTTTAGTAATTTTAAATCTTACTGTACCTTCCTTTCTGCACTTTTAATGAGACTTTAATATTTCTGGATCTCAAGCAGCAAATATTCACTTGATAGTTCACATAAAAAATGTCTGCCTTAGTTCTAGAAATGGAATACCTGAAGGAAACATTTCCTTACAAAGCAAGATTAGAAGGGCATTTATTTCATAGGTTTCACAATTAAAACATATGGAAACATAAAGTCCCTTGAGTTGTTTGCTTTTGTGTTTAAGGGAAAAGAACAGTAAATAGTACATCAAATCCTAGTGTAAACCTCTTATAACTGACCAATGTTGACATGTTTCATTTTTCCTTCAAGTACTAATGTGACACTGATCTATCTCTTAACTTAGCCATCTTTTGCATACTTTATTTATCCATCTGCTATGCTGGCACTGGTACTTGAACATAAAGCCTAGGTGATGGCTCTTAGAATTTTTCCCAAAGGCTGGTGCTCTATCACTTGAGACACAGCTCCACTTCTGGTTTTTCCCTGCTTGATTGGAGATAAGAGTCTCATGGACTTTCCTGCCCAGGCTGGCTTTGAACCAAGATCCTCAGCTCTCAGTCTCCTGAATAACTAGAATTATAGGCAGAATTACAGGATCCAGCTTTTATATACATTAATAACATTAAATCTTGATTTCTTGATCCTGAAACCAGAACATGTGAAATCACACAGACCAAGTAAAGAAAGAAATTTCTTCCTCACTCCTACAGGAAAGTCTCTAACAGAAGTTTACTTTACCAACAAGCTCCCTTCCCACCTAAAATGGGGCCAGTAGTCTCCAGATACAGTGCGGCTGCTTTTTACTCCGGAGGTAATTGCTGTCAGTATTTGCTACATTTTTCTGGACTCTTTCTTCTAAAATTTTGTGCAGCACCTTGGCCAATGCCCAGCTCTACAAAAGACTTTGAATGATTATTCCTTTGTATTTATTTACTTATTTATTCCTAGTGAAAGGGAAAGGAGAAAATTCCATAAGCACCAGGAACAGTTGTAGCTATTATTTGTGTTAGGTTGAAAAAAAAAGAGAGAAGTAATTGGTTGTTTTTCCTTGTCTGTTCAAGTTCCCCAAACCAGCTATTCGGATGGGAAGAACTTAGAAGAAAACTGAGGTAATAGGAGACCTCAGGGGCTTCTTTCGGTTGTTGTTGAAAGATAAATACTATTTTACATTCAAGTCTGTAATATAAGTGGCACAGGAACTGATGAATGACTCATTTGTTGTTGGAAAGTGAACACACTTGCCTAATGATACACAGAGAGAGAGAGGGAGAGAGAGAGAGAGAGAGAGAGAGTGTGTGTGTGTGTGTATTCTTTCTGGCAACGTCTTCTTTTGACTCATCTCAATTTTTTTAAACTAACAAATTTATTTTCAAATTGTTCCCACCTTTTTATTGGCTTCTCATTTTAACTATATGGCAGAAGCAAGAGAAGTACAAATGGTAGCCTGTACTTCTATTGTTAGAGACTTTACAATATAGAAGACAAATCAGAACAAGATCAAAGAAATCTGTGAAGAAAACTGAGGCAGGCTGACAAAATTGCTATTATATATTTGGTTAATAACATGAAATACACACTGATATACAGTGCATACAGGTGTATATACAAGTACACATGTGTGTATACAATGCATTTATGTATATAAGTGCACATGTATGTGTGCATATGTATATACATGTATGTATATGTATGTTTATATATTGCCATAAAATTATATTCAATGTATTTTGTTAATTCTCTGCTCAATTATATTTCCTTATATAACTCTTACTTATTTTCCTTCCATTTGAGCTCCACTTAATTTTCTTGTTTGCATAGTTTACTTCAAAGCTTTGTGAGAGGTAAAAATCAAAGGTGAATTATGGTTCTAGAATGTGGAATCTTTAGTTCCAGGGCATTTGTGCTCACTTAGGGACAGCACCTTCCTGACTGATAGGTGGGAGAGAGGAACCAATAAGTGACATCCTTATCAGAGCAAGGGGATACTTTGAGTTGTCATTTTTATTCCTTTTTTTTCTTCTGAAGCAACCTGAATTTCCATATCTTCCCAAACTTTCTGGAATTCCATTCTGTCATGTGTACTCTTTTCCTGATCAGCTTCTTTCCACCTTTTTGAGGTGTTATCTATCAAGTCATCAACAGGTAAATCACTATGAGGTGTGAGTGAGCGTGTGAAAAGCTTTAAGTGAGCCCTCAGATTGTAAACAGCTCTCAGGCCACAGAGTTGAGGAATGGAAAGACTCTGGTCCATAAAGAAAAATATTGGGAAAGACTTTTTGAGAAGACTGGCTTTTCTACAAGCAAACAATAGTTAACATAACCAGATTTTAGGTGTTGTTTTGTTTTCTGTGTTTTTCTTTTTGCTTTTATTTTTTTGCCTTTCAGTTTCATTTTTCACTTGAGGGGGAAAAAACAACAAAAAAAAAGAATCTACAGCATCCTCCAAAATATCCACTAGTCTTAAATGGTCAATGTTGCTCTTGTTGGTATCAATTATCAAAGCCAATAAAACTTTGCAATGAACTCTAAAATCTCCACATATAGTGAATCTAATTGGTGCATGTACTGGGGCTCAAACTCAAGCTCTCATTTGGCTTTTTTCACTCAAGGATGAAGCTCTACCACTTGAGCCACCACTTCTACATCTGACTTCATGCTTGTTAATTGGAGATAAGAGTCTCATGGACTTTTCTACTGGAACTGGCTTCCCACTGTGATCCCAAGATCTCAGCCTCCCCAGCAGCTATCTATTACAGGCATGAGTCACCTGCCAGCATCTAGCCATGAATCCTACTTTTTAACATGAATTTCAAGGTCCATTGATGCTGTGTTCTTCACTAATAATACAAATCATGTCCTCAGCACTATTAATATTATTTTTACCAGGGATACTTGGCCTTTTGTTTTTTTATGGTCTTTTGGTTTTATTCCTATGCTTGCTATTTTTACCCTCATCTAACGCGCCCCCCCACCCCGCCCACCACGTGATACTTCTGGAACACTTGACTTGTTTTTCAGGGTACCAATTATCCCTCCCAGCTCACATCTTGTGTGGGCTTGGCAGACATCAGCTTCCAGCACCTAGAAGGCACTTCCTTCTCCAGAGTAACTTCAGGAAAACAAGGACTCTGTCACAACTAGCTGAGGTTGGAATTAACTCCTCCTCTGTCTGCATTACAAAATAGGTAAAGACTAACCTGCCCAGGCAAGTTTTCTGTATTTTGGGTTGATCTTGCATTTTTCTTTACCTCTTTTCAGTCTACATCTAAATTTAGCAAGGTGATACAAGCTGTGTCACCGAGGGGATTTCAGCGCTGTCTAATTGGACTGCCTTGACGAATTGGATGCGGTCTTTTATTGGTCTGTGCTCTGAAATCCAGGCTGGAAGTGAAAGTGTAGATGAACTTGCCAAGGCCTTCTCCACCATGCAAAGGCCTGCTGTGTGTGGGTCGCAGACCCAGATTCGAGCCAATTCAAAATGAAAACCTCTGAATGAGTGCTCCAGAGAGTAAGATGAAAACTGAATCTGCTTACTCCATCCTCTATGAGGCCCAGAAATACCAAAGGTCAAACTGAAGAGTTAAAGAAAAGGCCTTTTACTCTTCCACCTGGCTGTCCTTTCCTAGAGATATGCCAAGACAAAAAGTGGCAGAGAGGAGTCCAGTGATTTGTTCTACCCTGTAGTCCATTGCTCAGCTATCCTGCAGCCCACTACCCTGCAATGTCCCACCGGGGCCTATGGTTCCTCCCCCCTCAACACACACACACACACACACACACACACACACACACACACACACACACAGAAAGATGGGCTCTAAACTGAATTCTAGGAGTCATGTAAAATCTCCACTATGTTAGAACTTTAAAGGGTGAGGGAGAATTATGCACTTTTGGGAAAACTAGGACTGGGTTTACACTTATACATATTCTCCTTTAGCAACACAGATGCGTGTTTTCCCTTAAGAATTGTTTCTTTAATGGCTTAGTGAAAAAGAACTAGTTGAGATTATTAGGCATAATAAAGCATATCATAACATTTCTTGTGTAAAATCATTTTTTCTTTAATTTCATGCTCTCTATTTTAAAAAAGATCAAATGTACAGGAATGTATAACAGAAAACAAGAGATTTCATTGGCTATACCCATGAGGGGTAACTTTCAATGGCAACTCATTTGTTTTATATGTTCAACTTTTCCCACATAGTACTGTCTATCTGTTCGTCTTCTTTTACAAAAATGAGATCTTCCTTCGTATACTTATAAATTAATTTTTATTCCACTCACCAGTACAGCTTTCCATATTTGTTGATAAAGATACCTTGTTCATTTTTTTAAGATTAGTCTTCTTCTGTTTTCATTTTATAAGCCACACACAATATAAAGGCAAAGAATATAGAGATAAATATATTAAAAGTGAAACTACTTTCTAATGCTCTCACCCACTCCTCAAGGTCCTCTGGTTTGGGAATCTTTTTAAAGCATCTACAAAAGCATGCTAACATTATTTGTCTACCCCCATGAATATTATACAATTATGTACCTTGGTTTTAAAATATAGTCCTGGAGTGTTCTTTCAATTAGCACCAATGGGTGTTTAACCTGAATATACCACTCTGAAGGGCCAGAGAACATGTCTGCTTTGCTTACCACACTGTGAAATTTGCCTAAGTGCACAGGAAGGTTAAGTTTTTAGAAGTCTTGAACATATTTTGTTCCAGTCAGAAAACTTCTGGGAGAAATCTACCCTTAGACCCCCAGGGAAGAACCAAGTCATAGGAAGTTTTCTTGAGTGCACTTAATCTTTTACGTGCCAGCTTACAGAGAGACTTGTTCCTGGATGGAGGACCATTTGGTGATACAAAGTCTATACAGGTTTGTGAACCTGGCTGGAGAAGGCAAGAATGAGGAGGCCGACGAAATGAGCAGACTTGATGCTGCTGAAAATCTCCTGCCCAGCAACCAATAAAATATATCCAATCCTCTGGGGAACAGAAAATTCAACTTTCATAGCAGAAAGCATATTTTTAGTGGTAAAATGATAAATAATGGAATCTTAGTAAAATTATTCACTGCTTCTCTTTTGGTAAATTTCAGTTATTCATGTTTGTAGGTACATAAGGTGACACAGACACATAACAACATCAAGCTCTTATGTATCACATTGCTTACATGCCTTACTTGTGTAAGGCAACTATAATATCCCACCAACACTTTCTAGTATGGAATTTGTTTCTTAATTCATCAGCACTAAGAAAACAAAATGATGCATATCACTGAAATTGAACCTCATTTTAGAAGTCTTTTAATCCTAATTATAGAGTGAACAGAAATTAAAATCAATATATGACAGACCTGAGTAAGAGAGAAAAGCTACAGACTTCAAAGGTCAACACATCTTAGAAAGGTACTTGCTTACAAGAGACATTTATTATACACTGGCTTTGAGACATTAAAATGTCACTCTTGGGATTTATGGGTTTTACAAAAAGCGTACAATTTTCTGGAGGGAATTTTCCTCATCCCGAAAGACAGGGTAGTAGAGAGGAGGAAGCCTTTTATTAGGGCTTACTTTTAAAATGTTCTGAAAGTACTGAGGAGTCGGGACGACTGACTCTTGTCCAGCTGGCTACAGGGAAATGGTTCATAAATCAGAAGGAATTGGCCACGGGGAGCCTCTTCTGTGGAAAAGTTCACACACACTGGCAACTGATCATTCCCTCTCATTTATTTTTGTATAAACTGTTTAAAGACAACGATGTGACAGAGTGTCCGAGAATAGTGACAACCTAATCCCCAGTAATTCTTAGGAAATGTAATTGTAGGAACAGATCTTCGATCTTGCATAAATACGTGTAAATCACAGACCCCTTGAAATGTCCTTGGAACAACAGAGCCCTAGCTGGGGACTATGGTCTGACTTCCCACTGGAGCTTCCTGAAGGCATCTATGGATTCCCTGGTGGAATTCTTACTATCCCCAGAGAGTCCATCCTTACCAACAGCTGCCAGTTGTTTCCCAGGAACCATGTTCCATCCAACACCAATGGCATTTCTCAACTGGATCCTCTAACTTTAAAAGGCATCTGCCTTTCATAATAAAAGCTAACTCTCTGCGTTGTCTCATCTGCACAAAGTTGTAGATGCTAATTGTCATGAGTGCTTGCTGTCCCTGGCTGTGAACAGGCTTTCTCCATTGAAAACTGAAAACTCATGTGGCAGATGGCAAGCATCCTACTGAATGGTACAAATTTCTTCTCCGCCACAGCATTTACGGTTGGATGAGGGTAGAGAGAAGAAGTCTTGGATGTAATTTGCTCATAGCTTCTAAAGCTGATGTGGATCCACTGGTGCAAGTTTCTCTTGGAATGTGGGATCCATGTTCCTTCACCATCTTGCATATCGTCACAAAAGAACTATGATTGGTACTTGTTCAGAACTTGTAAAATAGATCACAAGAGTCAGAGAACAGGCCAGGTTTTGTTCTGGCTGTTCCATCCTGCTGGGAGAATCAGAAGCACAATGTAAGGACAGACAGTCTGAATTGGACTGATGGATCCATGTCTCTCTCCAACTGTATCTTCAGCCTTGCCTCTCTTTTCCATTTGTTTATAATATCATCTGTCACCCCCCTGGGCTTCGAGATCTGTCACCTGGATGATGTCTTATCTTCTTAGCTTGGTCCTCGCATTCTAAATCTGGCCTCTAATTAATCCACTCTCCAGATCCAATTGTGATCCACCTGCATCTATGATGTCATTGCCCTGTTTGGGACTTTTTTTGGGTTTTCATCACCTATATAATATAGTTCATATAAGACTCTCAGAGTCATCTCTGTCTGCTGCTCCTGGCCCAGTCTTACCTGCTTTTATGTGTTGCATTGAACACTATGTTAACAATTATGCCATTCCTCAGCTGTAGTCCTGAATATTGGGTTAATTTTGTGTGCTATCTTTTTATGAGACATGTCTTCCTTTTTCTCTTGGCTGGACCAACTATTGCTTATGCATTATGCCTCTTCCAACCATCCCTCTCTGTCTGGTCCACCATTCCGAAGGGGAATTGAGGTGTTTGGTCCTCTGTGTGCTCAGTGAGCAGACATTGATGTTGTTGAAAATCTCCCTTCTATCCAACAACAGAACTTATTGAACTCACCATATTGTAGCATAGTGGTTGCTATGGTCCAAATGTTTGTGTCCCCTAAAAGTGTATATATGTTGAAACTAAATCCCTATGGTGATGGGGTTAAGAGACAAAGCCTTGGAGAGATGGTGGGGTGAGTCACGAGGACTTTAACCTCATGCATAGGATTAGGAATTTTATAATAGAAGTCCAAGGGAGCATCTTCATCCCTTCCTTCAGGTGAGAACACAGCAAGAAGGTGCTGACTACAAGATAAATCCACTGCCACCTTAATCTCAGAATTCCCAGGCTCCCAACTGTGAGCAGTAAATTTCTGTTTTTTGTTTTTTTGTATATAAATTCTAATAAATTTTTATAAATTCTGTTTTTTATAAATTACCCAGCCTAAGGTATTTAGTTTTAGCAATACAAATGAACTAAGACAATAATTTAACTATGTATCTTCTAATCTGTGACATACTTGAGCACATAAACTATGACTTACTGAGTTTTCTTACCCCAAATATAACATCATAAACTGACATGTTAAATTGAAACCCCTTTATACAGTTATTTAAAGTATATATGTATATGTTGAAACGAAATTCCTGTGGTAATGGGATTAAGAGACAAAACCTTTGAGGAAAAAAGTTAAAAACATTAAAAAATTAAAAAACAAAAAACATAATACCACAACTGACAACTATTTGGTACCTAATAAAGATTTGGCATTAAGAAATGTGATGGAGTAGGCAAAATAAAGTACAAAAAGTCTTTATTTTTATATTAGTATTATCAAGTTTATAGCAGGTTTTATATAAGGTTTATAGTAAGTTTTATAACAGGTTATACAAGGCTTACAAGAAGCATATAATTTGCAAATAAGTAGAATAATTATAAATGATTTCTAGAGTTGAAAGATACTTTAGAGGACATCTAGCTCCACAAGAAGATAACAGTTTAATCATTGAACATATCTACATTTCTACAGTACAAATTTAGGTCTGTCAAATATATGCTTTAATATATTTATGTTCATGTAAAGAATAAACATCGAGTTTTTTTTCCCAGTTCTGGGGCCTTGAACTCTGGGCCTAAGCACTGTCCCTAAGTCCTCTTGCTCAAGGCTAGAACTCTAACATTTGAGCTACAGCATCACATCTGGCTTATTCTGTTATTAATTGGAAATAAGAATCTTGTGGACTTTCCTGCCTGCCTGGCTTCTAACTGTAATCCTCACTCAGCCCTCTGAGTAGCTAGGATTACAGGCATGAGCCATCAGCTCCCAGCAACATCATGGTTTTTATAATGGTACATTTAGCCATATATGTGTACATAGTCAGGAGTAATAGGAAGTGCCTGACATTACAAAGTATTCTTCAGTTGTCTCAGGAACCTAAGGGAAATGCCACTCTTAACTTGTAATGTCTCTGGGTACTACAAACTGGGGTCCTTGGTATGGAAAAGCAATAGCTCGTGAATGAAATTTATGAGTCTATTTATGTGTTCTTGCTTCCTTATACTCTCCAAATTCCAAAGCAATGCCAACTCCAATGCCAGCTGTAGCACAGGCCATAAGTTTAGATTCTGTGACATTTGGTTGCATTTCTTTTGTCCCGACGACTCAGAGAGCAAGAATAATGCCACAGTGTGTTTGTGGGAGCTGACCAATGCTATTCATATGGCTAAATGTTTATGGATATGGACTGTGTTGGGCGAGCACTGGGCACCCATGTGTTTTTAAAATAAATGTATGTGTTTATTTAAATAAATGTATGTGGTAATTTCTCTTACCTCACTCTAAACAGTACTAAATTAGAAAGAAATTCAGGCAAAGTAACTATCAAGTATCCCATCACAGCGTTCTGTAGTGTATGATCTGATACTTTATGAGGTAAAGGTCCACTGGGGTCCCAAAACTGGTTTCTCATATTCTTACAATATTACATTGAGGATCATCTAGGGTATAAAGGTCTGAGGGGAAAGGCCAAGAAACTAGGAATTTGCAGTCCTGGATTGTTTTCTTAAATCTACTAATTACCTACTGAGTAACTTTGAGACAACACAACCTGTTAATGGTTAGCGATTTCAGTTTCTCTGCCCATAAAATAAGTCATAAATTATCTACACCCTTGCAAAAGCACTAGGAGGATAAAATGCTCCAATGAAAGATATTGTAAAAGTATAGCATAGTTTTACAAAGCTGAGAAGCTGTCTGACCTACAGGGAAAATGAACATGATATCAGACTTAGAAAGAGGGTCTCTGTTACAACTAGTCTTCAATGCAATAGTGTGTTTTCTTGAGGCTATTCAAAAGAAAGGTGCTTGGTAAATCTGATCTATTTTCCTGATAAAATGAATGGAGGTAGTGTGTTACACTAAAACCCTTCACCATGAAAACAAGAATGCTGGTGAAGAGCCTCTTCATTCTGTTTATCTCTCATCTGTCCCTTAGCATGATCCCTGTCCTTGTGTGCTACCCAAGGCTCTCTGCTCACTCTTTGCTGCTGGGCTATAAATGTAACAAATTGAGTGTTGGGGACTCAGGCTGAGAGGGTGGCTCAGTGGTAGAGTGCTTGCCTTGCATGCATGAGGCTCTGGGTTCGATTCCTCAGCACCACAAAAGCAGAAAAAGCTGGAAGTGGCGCTGTGGCTCAAGTGGTAGAGTGCTAGCCTTGAGCTGAAAAGCTGAGGGACAGCACCCAAGCCCAGACTTCAGGCCCCATGACTGGCACAAACAAACAATAACAAAACTGGGGTCTGGCTTCCAAGTTCATGTGCACATACACATTCATAGAGTGAAGGTGGGAACGGGGGTTATCTATTGATCACACCTGTATCCAAGGGAAACGGTGTCTCTGCTAAATGTCTGGAGTCATTCTTATCTCACAATTTGGTGGCTCACAGTGAAAAAAAAAAAAGAGTTTCCTTTTACCTCCAAGTCTGGGATGGAAATAAATAGAATAAGTTGGCCTATGGTGGGACTCAAGGACTCTGAATCTACCCACCAGAGTGAGATAGAAGGCTGAATTTTGATGACCTCTAACTTCCTAAGGTTGTATGTTGAAAAGTCACTGGATATGGGAGAGCAGAAGCTACCTGGAAGTGGATCGTTCCTTGCACTTCCTTCCTCCCCCCACCCCAGTAAGGAGATTCTTCACCTTGAGAGAACCATGATTCACATGGAAGATGTTGTCCACTCCCCAGAGCCTCCTGGGCTTCCTGTTCACCCTGATCTCCTCAGAACCTGAATCATCCTTAGCCATAATAGATGCTTAAAACATTTATTTGTTAAGCAAATAAATACATGCTCTTCATTTGGTAAGCTACTAAGAACAAATCAGAAAAGTTTTCCCATGCTAAAGTTTTTCACAGTCTAAATGGAAAAACAAGAAGTATTCCCATTTTAATTTTTAAATATTGGAAGAATGCAGTGACCACAGTTTATCTCCCCCTCCCCACCCCATTCTCCTTGGGGCCAGTGTTGCTCACTTAAATGCAATGTACTGCATGTTTGGGTCAGTGGCTTCAATTGGGAAGTTCTTACAGTAACTCAATGCTGTTGCAATCCCAGAACCTTGGCTGGGGCCTGGATAAGCAGCAGCCAGAAATGGTGATGAGGCTAAGGACCGTGTTCCTTAGCACCAAGCATCAGTCAGGCCTACCTCTAAACAGCAGCTCTCCGGCCTGACCAGTTTGCTTGAGTATGGAAACAGTCAGCAATGTCTGAGAAAGCCAGAAGGCCAGTCCAGATGACTATGAAGATTATAAACCAGAAAACTTCCGTCTTGGTATTTGAAAACCACACGGTATTTTACAACATTCCTGCCTATTAACTGCTGGGAAGGGCACTACCTTATTGCCTTTTGCATAATGGAACCAATCTTTCCCCTCAGAGGCCCTGGATTGCTTTGATGGAGTTCAAAAGATGAGAATGATGACTAAGGACCTTGGGAACCAAACTGAAGAATCTCAGACATAGTCAAGGGATATTTTTTTTGGAGGGGGCAGGGAACTGTTGTTTGTTTTTTAAAAAAAAATGATGCTTCATCTTGGTAAACAATTCCTATAGTGTGCGCACTTTATCAAATCCCTCACCCAAATATTTGCTATTTATAAAATAATCAAGGAAACAGACTTGTGTTTATCATTCCTAAATCAGCAGCAGTTTGATGAATTGAAAACAGTCTTACTTTTTCCTTTTTCCTCTCCCTTGGCTAGTCTCTTGTAAAAGTGCCAACATTATACACCCAACTCTCTCTTTAAACAGTACAGAAAAATAGAAATAAAAGTGACCTTTGTGAACTGGCTGTTGTCACTGCACACGTTAGAGTTTGGGCCAATAGCTAAGCCCACAAGTACCAGAGGTAGATGTTTGGACCCATTGAGTTAGAAAGGGATACAGTAAATGTCTGTTTCCGGTTCACAGGGGCCTCAGCGCCACTGCATAGTTTGGACGTCTGACCAGTTTCCTGACTTTGAGAGTCTCTTACTTTAAACATGAGGGATGGACTGGAGAGGAAAGGAAAGACACACACGCAAGAGCCTGGTCCCATGGGCTGTCGCTCTCAGGATGGCTCTTCCAGACCAGACTTAAACAGAGCTATTTTGATGCAGGCAGCGCTTATTTTCTGTTGCTGTCCTGACAGAGGGTGATGGCCCGGGCATGGGTGTGCTCAGAGGCCCTGGGTGGAGAAGACCAGTTTGAGCCAGTTTTTGGCAATGTAGTTTCCAGCTACCATTTTCATAAGTAGTGACACTGTGTTTCAAACTTGTAAAACTCTTGGAAAGTGGTCCTAAGCACATTTTATACAGTGAAACAAAGCTAGGTGAAAATATCCAAACTGCTCTTTCTAAAAGAGGCAAACTTAGATGTACTGATATAAGTACCTCTCAAATTCTGTTCTTGTCACATGTATCTTTTTGTTTGGAACATATTTGAGTGTATATGGGAATTTTAATGAAAGGAATTAATCAGCAAATTACATATTGGTGTCATTTTAGGCATATGGGTGAACAATTTAGAACTCTTAATCTGACTTAGATCCTTTCAATCTAATCAAATCTACTCAAGATTCTTTTGAATCCTTTTCCAATTGCATATTTCATTAATGAAAATTATATTTCAAACATACATTTATCTAAATATGATCCTACTAAATTATAACATTATTTTGAGATCATTTAAATATGCATATAACAGAGTTTTAAACTTTTTTTTAGGATAGGCCTGAAGAAAGAGGTTTAAGAAAACTTTCCCTGGTGTTTCACATCAACATTTCCCATTTATAACATTATAAATTATTTACTCAAATATTCTTATGCACTGATGTATAAAAATCCTTATATTCCTCATGGCTTCTGGAATACATCAGGCAGACCTTATATGGCCTGTAATCCTCAGACTGTATCAGACATCAATAATACTTGATGTACTGCATATATCATTTCTCCATCCTCTTCATAAAATCTTTTGATGATCAGAAAAAAAGAGATAAACTTGTGTGAAGTCATTATGAAGAGGAATGGAACAATTCCAATGAATCATTTTGTTTTAAAATAACCAAACATATCCTTTATTGGACTAAGATTAAGTTCAGCTTTGCCAAGATGCTCAAAGGTAAAAAATACACACACACACACACACACACACACATTTTTTGCAGACTTTAAGTCTCCTCAAAGCCATTCTACTGTTGAATGTCCTCAACCTGATCTCTACTTCATTAGTATATTACAGAATGGGACAATACGTTTTACCTATTACTGCAGCTCTTGTACTCATTGCTATTACAAATAGTAATAGGCTGAGGGCTGAGCTAGCTTCAAAGCAGATGCCTGCTTTGTCATGGTGAAACTGCACTTGTTATTTTCTGGGGCAGTGGTCTCTTTTTTGATTAGCTGAGAGAAGCCAATGCAGGCAGACTTCTAGAAGAAATGGTGGGAGAAACATCAGCCATGAATGCTGACTCATGTTTATAAAAAATGGTGCATATTCATGAGTAAAATTTCATTTCTGTTATGAAGTAAGCATTTCAGATTCACAAGACTCATTTTAGTAAATAATTTCATGAGATCTAGAGGCATCCTAGAAGTGGGACATCTCATTTGCTTTGTGAGAGTAACCAGGGTGGCATACTGTGGGTCCCCAGGCCTGGAGCCTAGTTACCATGAACCACTGGCCACCAGAAGAAGACAAGAGTGGGTGGGCTAAATTTTTGTTGTTTTCTCTTCCAGAACTATGAGACAAGTAGGGAGGTTAGTCCCTCAGGATTCCATCTAAGGCTAGCCCAAATTACTTTCTCTCAGGAACATTTGCCTTGAACCTCTTTTAGGCACACATCTACTTTCTTTTGCCAGAAGAACATTGTTATATTGTCTAAAATTGTTCATGCTTCCTTTTGAGATGCTATCAGGCAAATCTATTCATGTATTTCCCAACTCTGCTATTAGGAGTTCTCTTTCTAGTAGATGAAAAAGGAAGAACACTCAATCATTACTAACTGGAAGCCTGGGGTTAGTTTCTTTTCTTTTCTTTTTTTTAGTTAAAAAGCTACTCTTCTTAGCATTCTTAATAGCATTCTTCAGGATTCTTAATTGGATGGTATTAAGAATTCTTAATTCTTAATAACATCATCATGGCTTCTGAATTATCACAATATCTAGTATTATCTATGCACATAATTAGGGAAGAACACTGTATCTGACATGGGATCTTCCAAATTGAGTATTTGTGTGTGTGTGTGTGTGTGTGTGTGTTTGTGTGTGTGTGTGTGTGGATGGAACTCAGGGCCTGGGCACTGTCCCTGAGCTTTTTTGCTGAAGCCAAGTGCTCTACCGCTTTGAGTCACAGCTTTACTTCTGGTTTTCTGGTGATTAATTGGAAATATGTCTCATGGGCTTTCCTACCTGAGAGGGCTTCTTTGAACAACAACCTCAAATGTCAGCCTCCTGAGTAGCTAAGAGTACAGGCACGATTTTTTTCTTAATTAAAGCTAGTGCTCAGGCCTGGGAAGGTGGCTTATGCATGCATGAGGCCCTGGGTTCAACTCCTCAGCACAACATAAGCAGAAAAATCCAGAAGTGGTGCTGTGGCTCAAATGGTAGACTGTTAGCCTTGAGCTGAAGAGCTGAGGGACAGCGCCCAGGCCAAGAGTTCAGGCCCTGCAACTGGGAAAAAAAAAAAAAAAAGCTAATGCTCTACTACTTGAACAAAAGCTCCAATTTCAGCCTTTTGGTGATTAACCGGAGACCAGAGACTTATGAACTTCACTGTCCAGACTGGCTTTGAACAGTAGTCCTCAGTTTCTACTTCCTAAGTAGGTAAGAATACAGACATGACATTATTCTTTATTATATAGAACTTTGGCTATAGAATCTTCTAGAAACTCTGTCATGTGCATGCGATGAGGATAATTTATATCCCACAGTTCAGTATGAACCTCTCACATGATGATTGTTTTTCCTGTTCATTATCTATTATAATCAAAGGAAGGAGGAATGAGAATAATTGAAAAATAATTTCTCATTCAAGCAAACTCATCCACATTTGGTTCTAATTTCTCACACCTCATAGTCTCCATAATCCTTTCCACCTTTTTTCCATTCACATCTCTGGTTGATGAAGACTCACTAGAGAGGAGAACCCATGAAATAGTTACAAGCTAGATGACAGAATCCAGAGCAGCTCATTCTCTGGACAAAGAGCAGCGGTAGGAGAGGGTGCTGGAAGGGAGTTACTATGGAGAACAATCTCTGCCACTATATCAGTTTTATCCTTGGGAAAAGATTTTTGGTCTTCATTCTGTTGGCACCCTGATTGAAATTTGCACATAAACAAAAATTAATTGAACTTTGCTTTGTGGTGGTCTTATGCAAAATGTGCTAAGAATTTAGCATAATAATAATAACGATAATAATAACAATAATAGAAGTTGATAAAGTCAAACTTCAATTAAAATATAAAAGAACCATTTTTTTTTTTGGTCTGGCATGGGGCTTGAACTCTAGGCCTGAGCATTGTCCCAGCTCAAGGTTTGTGCTCTACCACTTGAGCCACAGCACCACTTCCAGTTTTCTGGTCACTAATTGGAGATGGGAGTCTCATGGACTCCTGCCCAGGCTGATTTAGAACCATGATCCTCAGATCTCAGCCTTCTGAGTAGCTAGGATTACAGGTATGAGCCACCAGCAGCTGGTTAACCCAAAAATGTTTTTTTTTAAAGTAAATATTTGGGGCTGGGAAGGTGGCTCAATGGTAGAGTTCTTGCCTCGCATGCATGAGGCCCTGGATTCAATTCTTCAGCACCATGTAAGCAGAAAAAGCTGGAAGTGGAGCTATGGCTCAAGTGGTAGAACACAGCATTGAGCTGAGGAGCTGAGGGATAGTGCCCAGGCCCAGAGTTCAGGCCCCATGACCAACCCCCCCTCCAAAAAGTAAATATTTGCATATTTTTAATGGAAGCTTTTATACCATGTCTTTTCACCGCTGATTTAAACATGCCTTTCAAAGTTGTGATGATTTTGAGCAAATCTCTCAGTGGACTTGGCTCTCCATAAATTTGATTCTGCTCATTTGAAGTTAACACATTCAGCAACTTTTGAAATTCATTATTCCAGTTATTCAAGTAAATGAAGAGTGTCATTTGGTTATTAGATGTGATTTTTTTTTCTTTTTGAAATGTAGGTCTTTGGAGACACTGCTCCTGGGGTATCAATACTAAAATAAAAACATTGGCTAAAATCATAAAAGCATTTCAGGGCATTCTGAGCCTGCCTTGCTTCCTGGGCTCACAGAGCTTCAGAAGCTGAGACATGCTCTGATGTCGCTGCTCTCTGAAAGCTGAGCCAGCTGAGGCCATGTGGTGGACATCTTTGAATCACATACGGCTTATGTTTCTCAATGTCTCGGAAAACGGAATTCTCCCTCTTTTAATCTTTCAATACCAAATCCAAATGCATTGTTTTGCCCACCTGCAAATTCCTCCAAGGAATATAACTTTTTCATTCAAGTCACAATTTCTTCATATTCCACAACCTCCACATGAATCCTCCTTTAGTTTTCAATCCATATCATTGGTAGCTGCTTTCTCAGCTGGGAAGATGAAGGACTCCATGAAGATGCTACACATATATAAGCTAGGAGGAGAGTTCTTACTCCTTTAATTCTCTACTGCAATCTACAACATTGTTAATTCAATAAGGAAGCTACATGGCACCACAGATTTTACAAATCTAGAAACACACACACACACACACACACACACACACACACTCACAACCTTCAAGCTTGCCAGGCAAATGTTCTACCGCTTGAGCTATACTCCAGTCCTTTTGCTTTTAGCTTGTTTTTCAGATAGAGTCACATGCTAATTTTTCCCAAGCTGACCTCAGATGCCAATCCTCCTATCTGCTTCCCTAGAAGCTTGGATGGCAGGTGTGTTCTACTGTACATGGCCAAATCCACAAAAACTTGACTTCCAAAAGGCTCCATCAAGGAGAAAAGCTTCTAGCACTGCTTGCAGAGTAAAGCAATAAAGAACACAAAGAGGAGGTACATTGTGGGTTTCAGATAGATATCCCTGGTAGAAGAGTTACTACTGTGAGATAGAATTAAAGTTCTCTCAAAACCACCATGGCCATACATGGCCAATGGGGAGTTCCTTCCTGTCTCTTCCTTTATAACCCAGCATTTCTTTTTTTTATTTTTAATTTTTTTAATTTAATTTAATTTTATTTGTGAACATACTGTACAGAGGGGTTACAATTGCATGGGCAGGATAATGCGTATATTTCTTACCAAGCATTGCAGCCTCCTCCTTTGGTTTCTATAGTTGCTTTGCTTCAGGTCAGTTCAACTACAGCTCAGCTTTTGTCCTATACCAATACCTTTTGCTGTTTCTAAACATCTTTCTTGCTTTGTTTTTGTTTTTCTTTGCAGGTACTCAGGGACTGAGTTCTGTTGTATGCTGTCTCTTAGCTTTTATGCTCAAGGCTGGTTCTTTATCATTTGAGCCACAGCTCCGCTTTTGGCTTTTTGCTGATCAATTGGAGATAAGAGTCTCTCAGATTTTCTTCCCTGGGCTGACTACAAACTGCAGTCTTCAGATCTCAGCCACTTGAGTAACTAGGATTACAGGCATGAGCCACCAGTGCCCAATCTCTAAGCATCTTTCTGACTTTCCAACATCCCTGCTTTGCCTCTTGGCCATGTAAGCTCACAAATCATTGCAGCATTTTTGGACTAAAATATATGATGCATTTCAAGAAGTATACACTGTTACCATGTACTCTCGAGTTCTTGATTTATATCCTGTTCTTTCCAAGGGACAGCTTACTGTTTGTACACAGGTCAATTGCTATTCATCTTATAGGACCTGCTTATGCCCTACTTGCTCTGTAAAGCCTCTGACTATGCCCACTCTGTGTTTCCCATGCATCCTGGGTAACCTCTATCATAACCATTAATGAACTGTTAACTAAGACGGTGTGTTTCCTCCCTCAAATTCACATGTCACATTACGAGCCCCCAGCCATACTTGAAAATGACATCTTCAAAGAGGAAGTTGATAGGGGGTCAGTAAGGAAGGTCACACTCAAATCCAGTATGACAGGCAACCTTACAAGTTGAAGAAGACACATCAGAGATTCACTCCTCTCAGAGGTACCCTCTTAGGACACCAGCTGCTGGCCAAGGTGAGAGGCCTCTGGAGATAGCAAAGCCCAAGCCTAATGCCACCTGCCCTCAGAAGAAGGAGCAAATGGATTGCTATTGATTAAACCCACTTAGTATCTGATACTTTGTGACAGCAATCTAAGCACACAGATTGTTGTCTTCGCCATCTTTACTTCTCCATTTCAAACACTCTGAAAAGCAATTATCTTTCATCTATCCAGCCACAAAATCTAGAAGAGTATCTGGAAAATGTCGAGATATTTGTTGAATTTTTTACAAAAAAGCTGAGAGAAGGATCTTCTTCACTCTGATGATCATAGAATTGTTTGCTTCCTTATTTTCCTCCCTCTTTATATATCCATCCTCTACTATCCTGGTACCTATGACTTGAATCCTTGTCTGTGTCTGACATCAAAATTATTAGCACAGTCAAGTTTATTCTCAGCTGTCAGGGCTATCACAGAAGGTATCTGTGATCCCTGGAGCCATACACACATGGAAGTTGTGCTTTTACTTCATGCCCAGAGACCATAGTGGCCTAGCCCCTATGCCTAGCCAACAGTAACCAAATTATGTAAGCATTAACAGCAAAAGCCTGATATACATGTCCCTTTCCTAAAGCCAGAATATCCTGATCTTGGGAAGCTGAACCTATTCCTAAGAGAAGTCTCCTTGCATGGACAAGTTGTCAAGTAAATGGGCAAGAGGACAGCAGAAGTAGTACCTAGAGTGACCAGGGTAATGTCAGGTCTGTGTTCTAAAGTAATTATTCCCACATAAAACCTCTTCTATCCCCTTTTAGCTTTTCATTTGTTTTGTTTTTCAACAAAGTATGGGATATCTACATGTAAGAACTCAGAAAGACTACATCTATGCGAATGAAACATGATCAATGACTCAAAACATGTTTAGAAAATGTTACTCATTGTTCATATCTCATGGGCCACAGGGAATTCTAAGCAGAATTCTGGGTTGAATATTTATATACCCATAAAGGCTTTATTTGTTTTTACACATCTGCACACTCTGCCTAACTCTGTCATCCTTGCTTAAGAAATGTTGTTCTGAAAGGGAAGGATGTTTTGTGAGAGATGGTGAGGGTTGAGGCCTCTTGTAAAATGGTAGCCCTGTCCTGATGCAAATATTCTCAGGATAGCATTCTCAGGCCTCTGGATATTGGTTCACATAGTTTCCACTGGACACCTTGAATCCATTTTGGGAGGAATATTTCCTCATATGTGACTTTTCAATGGCAAATTATTTTACTGCTAGGTCTTATTTTATGTGTTACTACTTCTTGTAGACACTCAGTAAACTCCATATTAAATGTCGATGTATACAAGACATGTATAAATACCTTAAGAGTCAAAGAGGTTAAAAGTCACTAACATATTACACATACAGATATAAAAATAATACATATAGTATATATATATATATATATATATAAATACTTTATGTATAGAGAGTAGATACTTCATATAAAGAGAGAGAAAGAGTATATCTCAGGAATATATAGTAAAGCTGAGGATAAAAACTGAATTGTTCTTGCTGCAGTTTGCATATAGTCTAGTCCTGAAGAAGCATGGTCCCCAGGGGTATTGTGACAGAAGGTAAAGCCTCTAAGAGCTGGGGTCTTCTGGAAGGTATTTAGGGATTCTGCCTTCCAAAGGGACTTATCTTGGGACTCAAGTTAGTTTCTATAGGAGTTGTTGTTCAAAAAAAAAAAAAAAGGAAATATCTCCTTCCTAGTCTCTGGCATCCTGTCTGGTCACGTGATCTCCTCTCCTCCATGGTGACTCCCTCTGCTATGAAGCCCTCACTAGCATCCTGCAGAAAACAGGGCCATGTTTTTGGACTTCCAGAACTGAGACAAATAAAACTCTTTACTCTTTATTTTTTTTGGGTCTGATCGTGGGCCTGAACTCTGGGCCTGGGCGCTGTCCCTCAGCTCTTCAGCTCAAGGCTAGTGTTCTACCACTTGAGCCACAGCGCCATTTCCGGCTTTTTTTTTCTGCTTATGTGGTGCTGAGGAATCGAACCCAGGGCCTCATGCATGCAAAGCAAGCGCTCTACCACTGAGCCACCTTCCCACACCCCCTCTGTACTCTTTTCTTTACAATTTATCCAGCCTCTGGGCTTTTGTTTTAACAACAACATATGGAGAAGCACAAAGATCAAACTTTAAATCAAGCTCAATACATAAAATTGCTCAAGAACAGTTCAAAATAAAAATGGAACTGCTTTGCCAGGTTGTCCGCGGTTAATTGTCAAGTGAATCGGACAAGCTTAGACCTTGGAGAGGGCAAGTGTGGGAAGGCATCTTTCCTGAAAGGCAGGATGTAGGCAAGCGGAGAGGGAGGCAGAACAAATTCAACTGATTCCTTTCAGAACATCAGGGCAGGCAGGCCTGAGTTCAGTCTGATGGCAAGATGAGTTTTCTGCTCTGAATATGGTTCTCAGATAAATAGGGATCAGAAACTTAACCTTCTGAGTTGTTATGAGAGCTGCCTAAGTAAATTCATGGCACAGAGTCTGTCATACATTAGTATATATTTCCAGACATCATATGATGCATCAGTTTGCATTTTCCTTTATAGTTGAGATCCCCCCATGAAAAGGAAACTCCTTGAGGTTAGGGACTTAGTATAGCTTTGTCCTTGGATCTAGAGTTCCTGTTGTTACTATTTAGCACATGGTAAGTGCTGAGTGTGTGTATTTTGAGTTCAAAAAAGAAGTAATTTAATATTAAAGAAGCAAAAAGTAGAGTCACTCATATTATAGTTCTGTCACATATTTTTCATGTTTTAATCTTTTAAATCTCTCTCCATTGGCTTCAGCCTTGGGCAGAGCAAAATGTTGCAATCAACAGACTAAGTTCCAAATTAGCAAGATCATTTGGAGTTTTAAAGTTGTCTCTAGAAGTTTGTAGTTACAGGGACCTGGATTATTTTCCTTGAGGAGACTAGGTGATGCAGAACGGAATAAGTCTTGTCTTCCCATTTCTTCCATTTTTAGCCTTTGCCCCCTGTTAGCTCCTGGTTATGCCTGTTTACTTTGCATCCTTTTGTCCATCAGTGTCTAAAAATAAAGTCACAAACTATGAGATAAAAATGAGTATTTTTTTTTCTGTGTAGACCTTTAATTCCCAGGGAGAGAATGTTCATCTCTCTCTAAGCCAAACTCATTTCTCCAATTTATTTTTTGGTGGTGCAGGTATTGGGGCTTGAACTCAGTGTTTCATGTTCTTCTTGGCTTGTTCACTCAAGGCTGGGGCTCTACCACTTGAGCCACACTTCTACTTCTGGCTTGTTGCTGGTTAATTGGAGATACATGTCTTACAGACTTTTCTTCCCTGATCTGCCTTTGAATCAGGAATCTAGCTACACTAGAGTAGCTAGGATTATAGGTACCAGTGCCCAGCTTGATTTCCTATTTTTGAAGCCCTGAATAAGGGAGTTAGCCAAAGTATTCCCAATAAAGCCTGACTGTTAGAAAATGTTATATTTTCCGTGACACCAGGACAAGCGTCAATTCATTCCGCTGTGAAATCACTTGGCTTCATGCAAAAGTCTCGCTTTTATGCAACTTTCTGTTTTGTAAACGAAACTTCAGTTGGGTTTGTTTTAGAACAGGGATTTGGGTTCATATCACCAACCCTGGGAGGGAGGGGACCAACAATCAACATTTTATCATCTTCTGTTGATGTGTGTGACTAGCTAAAGAATCTCATTAAAACCCTATTTGCAGGAAGTGGCCTCATTTACAGCTCCCCACTTGGTAGTCAGAGGGGAGGTAAAGTGAGTCATGAGATGTCAACCCTGGATGGGTGAGTGTCCTCTAATGCTGCAGATTGCTGACACCCATTGCAGTCTCCATGTGTTAGACGAAGCTGTGACCCATGCACACTCTAACCTCTGATAGAATCCTGCGCTCTGCCCTCCCTACCCCCTCACCCCAGCAGACCTGCAAAACCCATTATTGCCTAAGAAAAGCCAGAATTGCTGAATGCTTTGCTTTCTTCTGACTTAGAATGCACGTCATCAACCATGTAAAGGAAAAGAACAATGTGTAAAACATGGTCTGGGGTTTCTCACTCCTTCTAAGATATTTTCATCATGAGTTCTCCGTGGAACAATTATTTCATCAGAGGATTTTGATGTCCCTGGGTGAGAACTTCCAGAGCGTCGAATAAATAAAATCCAAACCTCAAAGGAACATCTTGTGGGGAGGTTGCTTAGAAAACTTGGATGATTTTATTTCTCATGTGAAAAATATTATAGCGTCTATATAAGGATCTTTATGAACTTTACAGAAACATTCCTTTTCTCATAGAAACATATTAGTCAAGATCCGGACAAGAAGAAAAAATGTTCACTCTGAAAGTTTCCAGTGAAGACTGACAAATGGCTACTTACAGAGGTGTGGGCAGGTTAGTAGAAAAATAAAAAATCAGGCACTGGTGGCTCATACCTGTAATCCTAGCTACTCAGGAGATTGAGCTCTGAGGATCGCAGTTGGAAGCCAGCTCAGGGAGGAAAGCATGTGAGACTCTTATCTCCAGCTAGCCACCAAAGAACCAAAGAACCAGAAGTGGCGCTGTGACTCAAAGAGGTAGAGCTCTAGTCTTGAGTAAAAAAGCTCAGTTTATTGACAGTGCCATTGACCACCCAAAGGAGGAGGAAATCAGAAATCTTCGGATTGCTATTCTCATGTGATCTCCAGCTGCTCATGGGACAGATTCAGCTGAAGCCAGGAACAAGGACCCTGAGTGTAGCAGTATGGAAGGCTCAGCTTCCCAGGACAGGAGAGAGCAGGGTAGAGAAGGTCAAAATACCAATGTGCTCTGCATAGCGTTTTGTTTTGCTGTAAAACTGGGGTGTTTTATGCTAGGCTGTGGATACTACTGAGCTATGCCTCTAACCCTATTTTTCCCCTGGTTGTTTTTACTATAGGGTCTCATTTCTCACTTGGGACAGGCACCAGAGCTGTGATTCGCCTACGTTAGGCCTCTTGTCCTTGGAAAGATCACAGATACATACCATCCATGTGGCTTCTCTCTTTGGATATGGATTCTTGTAGACTTTTTTCCCCCTAAGTTTTCCCGAAATGATGGTGCTCCCAATCTCCACCTCCTACATTGTTTGGGATGACGTGTGTACTCAGCTAGGGAAAACTTTACTGCCTGAGACAGCTTAAACCACAGTCCCTCTAATCTCAACCTCCCAAGAAGCTAGGCTTGCAGGCATGAGCCACTGGTATGTGCTCCACATAAAGTTTGATATCAATATCTATATGTAATCTAAATCAATCAATCAATCTATCTATCTATCTATCTATCTATCTATCTATCTATCTATCTATCTATCTATCTGTTGGTTGTGGGGCTTGAACTCAGGCAGGGCCTGGGTGCTTTCCCTAAACTCTTTTGCTCAAGGCTAGCACTCTACCACTTTGAGCCACAGTTCCAATTCTGGTTTTTGAGTGGTTAATTGGAGATAAGAGTTTCATGGGACTTTTCTGCCTACGCTGGCTTTGAACCACGAGCCTCAGATCTCAACCTTCTGAGTAGCTAGGGTTACAGGTGTGAGTCACCAGCTCCCAGCTATATAATATTTTGCTCATTGTTTTTCCCAATATTTATTATAAATTTGTAATCATTTATCCAGGCTCTCTCTTTATCTTGGCTCTTCTGTATTTCTATGATTTGTACTTACATTCGGGGCTCTGAACAGTGTTTCTTTCTGTGAAATGCTAACTCCTCTCTATTGGGATTAATCTTTTAAAAAAATTTATTGTTAAGGTAATGCACAGATCTCTATTTTGATCAAATAAAATTTAAATTTATGAAAACTGCAGTCGTTCTATATCCTTCAAGATCGTTAAATTCATAATTGTTTGATGTGGACTAGTTTACTTTTTTCAAGGACATTAAAACATTTTACTTTATCTCATTGATCTTAACTGTATCTCTGTCAGGTTGGCATATGGGAATGGTACCTAGTACAATGGGACACGAAAATAGACGCTTAATAAATGTTTGTGGATGGGATGATCACCACCGAAAGCCCTGCGCAGATAGGGAAACTCATACTAAAAAAGTTAAGCAACTTAGTATCTTATGGTTTGCCAATCAGAAGAAAAGCCAACCCAGAAGCTGACCCTCAATATTCCACCTCTAAGCACAGATTCTGCTAAGCTGGGCAGGAATTTTAACCAGAGTTTCTTTTCTTCCTGTACTTTGACCTAATCTTCAGAACAGATGAGATATTCAGGGCATGTTTTTTCACCTGATTTGTTTCCTAGATTGTCAGAAAAAAATGTATGCCCCATTATTTCTCCTTAATCATTACATACAAAATGTTGTTATAGCAGGAATAAAAGTTAAACAGAGCACTTGAACTCAACTATCATAGTTTTTCATTTCTGGGGTAAAGATAAAGAAAACTAAAGCACAGATTAAACCTAGGAATTGCCAGTAACAGCAACTCTTTCTTATCAATGAAACTACTGGAATGACCTGAAAAATAAAATATGAATGGTTTTAAGACCTCTAGAGATGTTATAATCCATCTGCAATAATTATACTACAATATTCCAAAGTTCTAAAGGCTAGTTCTTAGATGTCTACATTTTCCTGAATATCTCATGGAGTAGTCAAGTGGCCTATATCCACTGAGAGTCAGACAAGCATTTATTTGGTGGAGTAATTTTAAACCAGGTAGATTAACTTCTGCACATGTGTTAAGTCATTGGTCCCCATGGACACATTGGGGTTAGGGCTGTTCTGTAACCTTGGAGACATACTTGGGACCTTCCATTGGTGAGTGTGCGCAGCACAGCCACATGGTAGCTGTACACATTGGGGTAAGGAAAACCCAAAGAAAGTGTGGCTCTCCTCAAAATCACATTGATTCCACATCACTGGTAACAAACTCAGTGTCTTTCTTTCTCTTCATACTCCTAATCACAACAGAATCCTATTTCATATAGAGGAAATATTACTATCACTTGAATGCGACCCCAGGAACCCCCAGATTTCTAGCTATTATTTCTCATGTGAACCACCATGGATTAGATGACTAATTGGCCTCCTTCTATTACCACTCTTACCTTTACCCTCTCCACATAACAACTATCATTACTACCTAAAGACACATAATATGTCCAAGTCCATTGCTGGCTTAAAATGCTTCATGTAGTAGCTGGGTGCTGGTGCCTCACACCTGTAATCCCAGCTACTCAGGAGGTTAGGACCTTAAGATTGCAATTCAAAGCCAGCCTGAGCAGAAAAGTCCATGACATTCTCAGTTAACCACCCAAAAGCCATAAGTGAAATTGTGACCCAAAGTGGTAGAGCACTAGCCTTAAGCAAAAGAGCTCAGGGACAGTGCCCAGGCCCTGAGTTCAAGCCTCAGGACCAGCAATATATATATGTATGTATGTATGTGTATATGTGTGTATGTCTTTCCCTCCACAGGTTTACCTTTACATTGAGATCCATATGGATTTTTTCTTGCTTGCTAACTCCTTGTTTCTTTCTTCCCTCTGTCTTCTCCACTCCTCTTCTTCCTCCTTTTTTTTACTTGCTGTATTCTCTCATTTTTTCTTCCTTCTTTTATTTTTCTGAGATAAGAACTCTTCTTCTTCTTTCTCTTCCTTCTCTGTCTCTTTTCACTCAGTTGGTCTCTCTTTTCTTCCTTCATTTCTTTTTTTTAAAGACAAGGTCTCACTACATAGTCCAAGATGCTGGCCTGGAATTTGGATATAGATCAGACTGGCCTCAAACTCCCTGACCTTCCCACTCAGTCTCCCAAGTTCTGGGATTACCAGTGAACATTAGTGCACCCAGCTTGATGCTAGGCAAGTGCTCTAACATTGAGCTATATTATCTTCCCCAAATATCCCTACTCTCTTCTCTTTGTACTTATCTCTTATCTCTCTTCTCATATTCCCCTCTGCTAGAAAAATAAAATCTAAAATCAAGACTTATCAATTCTGACTTTTGTGTCTTTCTTCAGCTTTATCTCTTACTATTCCCTTTGGTACCATCTATATCCAGAAATACATTTGTCTGGCAATGTTCCACATCTCAAGACTTAGTTCACCCTAATATAATTGTTTATTCAAACTATTGTGTGGACCATATTCTATGGTTCACTGTTCATACATCTGTCTCTTTAAAGGAATAGAAGGCTAAAATCTTCAATATACTTGGGATTATGGCTCCTTATCCAGAATAGTCGCTCCTCTTACACCTGGGAAATGAAAGTATCAGAATTCAGAGACTACTTCTGATCCTCGAAGGGAAGTAATCCACAAAGCCATGATTCTGTGTCTTCCAAGATTCCATGTTCCCTACTACTACAATATTCTCTGCTTTTTAGAACTCAAGATTTCCCTGGCCATATAGTCTGACCTTCATTCTAAGGCCCCCCACAAGTCTTGCCTCTAGATCTATTTTCCAGAGAAAGGCCTAAGCAGGTGGTAGATTCTCTGATTCCAGAGATAGCCTTAGGTGGCTATTTGCAGAGGCACGTAGACTGAGAACAGACTGGACTATGTACCGTTCACACAAAGTACCTAGAGATACAGGTCAGACTCAGGACTCGTTGCATAGAGGAGATGGTAGGCTGAGAGCTACTTGCTAGAACTAAGTTGAACGTGGCCTTCCAGTAGTTATGTGGGCATATTTATCATAGTGGGTGAATGGAAACATATTTTTTCCTTGTCAACTTTGTAATATTTATAAATGTGAGCTTCCATTTGAACTTAGTTTGAACATCAAAAATGTCATGTTTCCTAATATAATGTGATAGTGCTTAATTCACGATTGAGCCTAGGCTCAGTACATATGTATGACAATTTATTAAAACTCAAGAGAAATAATTATGGCATTACAATGATAGAAAACAATAAAATATATCAATTAAATTTGTCAAGGTAGCTAAGACACTTCCTAAAAACTTTTGTGTTCAAAGAACCAAAGTTATAGTGAGAGGGTAGAGCACCTAACATGGGTAAACTGTGGGATCAGTCCTCATCACTGGGGGTGGGGAGAATAAAATTTAAACATTTTTTACAAGAGGTATATTATTCATTAAGTAAATGATTATTTTTTTAAAAAGAGTTATTTGAATTTTACAGCATATTCTATATTTCAAAAAATACTACCTTGATCTACAAAGTACTCCATAGATAGGTTAAGAATAAAGTTAAAGAAAACGTAAGTCAGATAGCAAATACAAATCTGGAGGCTCTATTCTATCCATAGAGGAAGAATTAATTTTTAAAATGCCCCCAAAGTTTGTTGGAGCCATTAGGTCTCTGTTGCTTCAAATGACCTCTCTGTCCTTCATAGGCAGATAACATCCTTACTGCAAGAAGGAGAAATATTTGTCTTCCAAAATGGAATCATAAGAACTAAGTGCTGCTCAGCATAATGAGATGTTTTGAATGAGCTTTGGTGTGTAACTTTTCCTCAAGTGTACCATGACTGTTGGGCAACTAAGACTTGTTATTGCTTATCTCTTCACCAAAGATAACACTTTTATTGTCACATCCATTTGGATGGCAAACAAATGGATAAAAGTTCCAGGCTAAAAATAAGTATGAGCATATGCTCAGATAGCATATGTATACATTATCTATGTATAGATGTAGAGCCTAGTGGTGTCAATGGAGCTATGGATAAATAGGCAGAGACATTTAACCTGGAAAGTCAACAGGAAAACCTTTAAAAATGATCTGTCTATAGCTAGGTTTTGCCACATTATGTTAAACAGAGGAATAAAAAGAAAAGACATTGTGGACACATGATGTTGGTTCAGATGAGCTGAGATGTGGTTTACAGATACCAATCACCTACCATGAACAGACACTGTGATTAGATGGATTATCTTAGGGCATCCTATTTAATTCTTACAAATCAGTGCCTGTAAGTACTATTCCCCTTTTCCAGGTAAGAAATGTGAAGTTTAGGAGAATAGCTCAATAAAAAGACTGTTATGGAGCAATTCCCAGAAAAAAAAACATTTAAAGAGGACTTAAAATGTTTTGAAAATTAATCAGGAATATGGTGTTTGTTAGCCAGAATAATTTTATTGCTTGGTTTCCTCCATAACTGGTAAAGTGTAAATTGGTGCCACTTTTGCTTGGCCCATGTATTAATCTCTCATTTGAATTTAATCACAACAGTGTGCATGCATGCATCTCTGTGTATATATGTTTGTGTTCACGTGTTCTTTGATTTGTTGAGTATAACAAAATCATTATTCTCAGTGAAATGATTTCTGACACAATTTAAGACTTTTATGATTGGTGGAAGGAGCTTGCAAGTTTAGAGACAGAGGCTATGAAAAAGTTGAGTTACTCTGCTAAGAAAGAGATTTCAAGATCTGAGAACAGGGCATCAGAACAAATATGGTTGAGTGCTCTCAGAAACAGAGAGAGGAAGGAGTAGGGGGTGGAGAGGGAAAGGGAGGAGGATGTGCATGTTAAAAGGTGCTCACTAGCCAGTCTGAAGTGTACTCTATCACCTCCAGTATTCATGGAGTTGTTCATGTTGGTCTTTAATACCCTTGACTGGGAAGACTTCGAATCATAGGACAAGGAGATAGCCATTAAAAAAACAGAACTTCTGATATTAGACAATTCACTTTCTCTATTAGAAAATTTACTTTCTCCATACCCTTATTGATAAGGACAAAAACTTAAAGACTATTACATTGTCAGCATTTATCTTTGGGAAAATATTCACGTCAGGCAAGTGACCTGACTTCTATCAGTTAAGAGGGTTCATACGCAGCCTAGATTCTCTTACCACATACTGCTATTACTAAGTTAGCATAATAGAGTCCAAATTAGCCTCTGGATCTGCTTCCTCCAGCAGCAAATTGTGACTCAGTTAACACTAAGGAGCAAGTGGGAGAGCACATGAGAGAGTATTCATAGACTTACAGAGCTTGAAGTGACTTGGCCAGCTGACCCCACAGAAATATCTGAATAATTGTGACTATATTTGCCCTAAATGAAAGGTCCCCACAACTAATGTTTCCAAAGAATATTAGTCATTTTGTTAAGTGACTAATACCATTTGTTAGTAACAAAATTACAAGATTGCAAAACAAAACAAGCAGACATACATACCTTAAGATCTTAAACAACCCAACAAAAGGATCCAAAAGATTGTTACAGTCAGCATTGAGGTTTGGTGGCATGGCTTGTTGACTACTTTAACATTTTCTTGTTAACTCATTTTTGGGGACTAGATAGGGAAGAGAAAGGTGAAGACTGAAGAGAGGATTCAGCTGGAAGTTCATTGGGTGGTGCCTTTCCTCCCACCTAATAATGCTAAACATTCTGGAAATAATTTTGAACAATTTGAATGGCATGCATTGTAGTGAATAGTTTGTTCTGTGTCTTAAGCAAGAAGATTTTATTTTGGTGTCCTGAGCTGGTGACAAGAGGTCCTTAGTCATCATGGCTTCCATCCGGGCACCTGGATGTCTAATGTAATCTCTCCTGTCCTTAGTCACCATGGCATAACCTCTTTCTTTGTCTTTGTATGTCAGATTTTTCCAAGTATACAAACATAATTCTAATTTCCTTTTCATTCCCCCAAAGAGTAATTGTCAGTATAAATTTATTCTAAAGTTACTCATTCTCATCTACTCTTTTTTCCTACAGACATGAGAACCTATTGAGTTAAAAAATAAAAAAAAACAAAGCTAACATTTCTCTTCATTGGCCAGCCCATAGAGTGAAAGTAGTTTAGTAGTAAATGGTGTGGAGAACCTTCATGGACTGAGATCTTAAAAGATATGTCTTAGAGGTTGTTGTCCTTAAAAACAGGGGGAAATTAGTGTTGGAAGAATCTATACGTATCTCTCCCCTAGATATGCATTTCTATAAGAGACAAATTCAGATCTGGGAAACGTGCTTGCACTAAAATGTATGAAATGTATGAAAGATCAATGAATCACCTTGTGGTCTTTCTCCTGGGGATTGTTTGTCATAGGAAAGGATTTGTATTACACCATCTTCAGTTACAGTTATAGTTTATATTAGAAACTTCTGCTTCTATATCCAGCATATTTTATGACATTGTTACTAAACTTACTGCTACAAGGCTGAGCAACTGTCAAGGTGAAAGTCTTAAAGATGAAAGATTCATCTTCATCAACTGATTTTTTCCAAAGCAGTCCTAAGAAGGCCATACCAATGTTCCCCTTGGAGAACAAGCTCTGAAACAACAGGAACAGGGCTTTCCTATTGAATATCTCAAAAGGCTAACACAGAACTGAAAAACATGAGATACCAGTAAATGTGCAACTGAATCCGGATTTCCAAAGGAGTTGAGCTATAAGAGAACAGTCAAGGTAACAAATGAGAAGCAGCATTTTGCAGAAATAAGACAGAAACCAAACCAGGAAGTTTACATTGGAAACACAAAGGGGATCAATCAGATGCCAATCCTCTTGAGCCCATTTGGACAAGTTCCTTATCCTTCTGATCTCCTTTCTTATGTGTTCTTCCATTGGTACTGCTGACCTTGACCAACTATTAAACTCTAACCCCCACTTTAAGCCCCATTTCAAAATCTTCTCCCCTAGGAAGTCCTTCTTAATCTCCCCAGATACAATGTGATGCTTCTTCCCAGTGGAGTTTGTACCTACTTAGCACTTTGTCCTCAGCTTTGTTTCAGTCTATATCCCATTATATATTTATGGCTTGTTTACATACTGTCTCTTCCTTGCTCTTCCTATCCTGACCCAGACTATAATTTTTCTATCTCACATTGTATTTCCTATTGTCTATGTAACCAGTTTGTATCCCAGTCCTGGTCCAGAAGAGGTGCTCAATAAATGTTTATTGAACTAATCCTAGAATTACTTTCATTAGGTAAATCAACATGTAAAGAGAGCAAGTTGAGAATTGTCTACCTAAGCCTCATTTCTACCTAATATGTGAGACATAACCAGTGTACTTACTGGCTTACATCCCTCTGGAACAATTAATAGACATTCCAGATAGGAAAGTTGTTTTAAGGTGAAATTACTTTCTATGGAGCTTTCTCGAAGTCCTAGTTTAATGGCTTTAAAATATCTACTGCCAACAGGGTTCCATAAATTCCTGAAGATGGCCTTGTCTTGAATTAGCAGACTGCTAGAGATCTCTTGTACAAATAAACAGTCTGTGATAGGGAACCAGGACTAGGCTGCTTTGGTATTTCTTTGTGTGCAGCCTAACTGAAACATAGCTGGACTTGGAACATGTTTATACAAACTAACTAATCCTACTAGATCATCATGACCTGCAATTACCCTGTTATTCCCAGCCTGTATTCTGACTTGTGCCAAACCAGGCTGTAGTTTCATGATGAGAAAGACTTTCCATTAAAGAGCCAGGTCGGACCCCTGCATAGTTTTCTCTCTACTCAAGCATCCCAGGCCTCCCAGCATCTAGCATTCCCACTGGTTATAAGACGGAGACAATGGGAAGGGCACCACCCTCCAAAGGCCTGAGATACTGAATGTGAAAGAAAGCATTTCTTTGTTACTGGTTGTATCAGATTTACAAACTCTGAGCTGGAGGCCTAGCTTACTTTTGGTAGCTTTGATGGATTTTAAATATCCCCCAAAGCTACGGGGGCTATGGCCCCTTTGGAAGGTAGTAGAACCTTTAAAAGAGAGGGCCTAGTGAAAGGATGTTAGGTTGTTGGGGGGGGTGCCCTGGAAGGAGACATTGAGTCCTCCCCCTTCCTCCTCTCTTGCTTCCCAGCTGTCCCATAATTACCTATTTCCTCCATCACATATTCCCCCTCCCCATCATGATATACAGTCTCACTACAAGCCCATAAGTAACAGGGCCAAGAAACCACAGACCAAACCCTCTAAACCAAGAGCCGAGATAAACCTTTCCTCCTTTTAAATTGACTTTGTCACAGTCATGGAAAGCTGACTGACACAGTGGCAGCCACGTTGCCTAAATAGGACATTGTGGTCTAAGAAGTTTCATTTCACTTTTTTTTTTTTTTTTTTTTTTTTTGGTCATGGGGCCTGAACTCTGGGCCTGGGCGCTGTCCCTCAGCTCTTCAGCTCAAGGCTAGCACTCTAGCTCTTGAGCTACAGCGCCACTTCCGGTTTTCTGGTGGTTTATTGGAGATAAGAGTTTCACGGATTTTCCTGCCCGGGCTGGGTTTGAACCACGATCTTCAGATCTCAGCCTCCTGAGTAGCTAGGATTACAGGCGTGAGCCACCAGCACCCAGCTTTCATTTCACTCTTATAACACAAAATAGTTTACTTATGCAAATGCTTATGAAGGCTTACAAAGGCACACTTGATGCTCAGAGAATAGCTTAAACTACTCTGCATAGAACCTCAGCTATATTTTCCTCCAATGTCTCTTGTAAACTTTTAAACAGCCTGAGGATTCTAGGGGATATTAATCCATGTGTTTTTGATTCATTTACACTCATACTATTAAAATCCTATATTATAAGAACTAGCTGATGTTCAAGAAACCAGTTAAACTTTTAAATAATCTTTGTAAAGTCTTTCTTCTTAACAACAGGAAGATGTGTTTGCCAAAAGAAAATGAACTCAAAACACCAGAGAAATCTGGGTTTGATTCAAAACTAACCCGGGAGGTTTAAAAGAGCTATAAATTTGGTGAGTGAAGCGAATTTAGTTTCCATATTCTACATGTCCACATGCCAGGCTAATACTTGGTGTGCACAGACTTATCTCACCCATGCTGATACGTAGTGTTAACATTGGGAAGGTCAGAGCCAGTTGGCAGGTTAAGTTGGAACAGGGTACTAATGAGGTCAAAATTCCAGGCTGGGTCTTCCTGAGCATAAGGTGCACGTCTCTTGAACCAATCACTTGAAATTGATGAGGTCAATGGTCTTGGGCCACTCTGATTCAGTCTAATCTAACAAGTTCATGGAAGTCTACAGAGCAGCACATGCAACTCAGCACAGGGGTGACCTTGAGGGTTAGACTCCAGTCCCTACAGGAAGAGAATTCAGTGATTTGGAGAAGCAAACAGAAAATTGTACAAGGGCAGGTAATATAGATTTCTGGTCTTTGTGGGGGTGGGGGAGCAAAGAAGGCTTCATATCTTTCAAACTCCAGCACAAGCATTTTCTTCTTTATATAGATTTCTCTGGCAAACAAAGCTGTTCATTTCTTGTAGAAATAGACCTCTACTGAGGAGAAATTTGTGAATAAATGGTAGAACTTATGCAGGATGGTAAACAGGATTTGGACAGAAAAAGACCATACCATAGAAAGGGATGGGAAGAAGTAATTTGAAAAGAAAAGCCAGTGGATGGAAGAATGGCAAAAAATGAGGTTGGAGATATAAACAAACCAGTTGGTACCTATTGAGGGTTTTATCTACTCTGCAGAAAAGCCTGGATTTCATTTCATAGTATATGAGTAGTTACTGAGGGTTTTAAGAAGAAATGGACCCGTGTTTTCATAAGAACAATTAGGTAGACTGCTTGGATGGGAGAGAATGAGTCTGCGAGCAGTGGGACCAGTTGGAAACTTAATGCCACTCTTCAGGCAGGAGCCTGGGATGAGCTAAACTTCACAGTCAGAGGGAGGGTGGGAAAGAAACCACAGGTCTAAGGCATAGCTAGAATGCAAAGGCAGTTTGACTTGAAGAATGACTGGGTGGAGGGTAAGGGAAGTTTTGTTTCTCTTTTGGAGACTGGGAATTAAAGCAGATGGTGGTGGAAGGAGGCTATGTGGATAATGGTGTCGTCAGACATCAGGACAAATGTTGAGAGACCAAGAGTGAGTGAAGGGAAAGGAAACACGTTCATGCTGACTGTTTAGGGCTATTTGTAGGAAAGACAAGCTATTGATAGAAAGTTTGATGATGATAGAGATAGGGATGAGGATGGAGACAAAGATAGGTATACAGTTGTGCATGATAGCACATATCTATAATTCCAGCACTCAGGAAGCTGAGGCAGGAGGGTGGTGAGTTCAAAGCCAACCTGAGCTATATGTTAAAACATGTCTTAAAAGAAAAACAAAAGATATCCAGGTTGAGCAGATAGAGTAAGAAGAGAGAATGAAGGAGGAAAACATTTATAGATCCCACCATTTCAGAGAGACGTACAGAGAAAGTTGGTTTAACAAGAATAGAAGAGTAATGAAGAAAATTCTAGTGAGAACTAAAGAGGCCAAGAGAGTGGCCAGTCATGTGAGATACCCTAGAAAGATACAAGTATCAAGTGACTAATGAGAAATCACAGAATTTGGCATTGGTGAGGAATGAGTAACTTTGCTAAGAGCAGGTGTCCAAAGCAAAGACCTGCATTCAGAGGCATGGGATCACAGAGGTGAGGCATAAACACTTGGATTGAGTGTGTCTGTCTGTCTCTCTCTCTTGAAATCTGCTTGACCTTTTGCCTTACTGTTCTTGCTTTACCACTTGAGCCATATTTCACTTCTGATTTACTGCTTGGTTAATTGGAGATGAGTCTCTCAGATTTATTTGCCCAGCCTGGCTTCAAACCTTGATTCTCAAATGCCAGCCTCCTGAGTAGCTAGGATTATAGGCATAAGCTACCCATACCTGGATGGGTTTCATATCTTCATCCAATTTAAAGAGTTAAGAGACATAAGGTTGGTGAACTCTGATAAATTATAGAAAAACTACAATGTTAGTTATGTTCAGTTTTCTGACACATGTATGGTCTGAATCTAAATGTCCCCTAAAGGTTTGTGTGATGATAACCTGATGAAGGGCTTTTGAGAGGTGATTCAATCATGACGACTCCAATGACATCAATGGATTCATCCGCTGATGAATGAACTCACAGCTGAATGGGCTATTAGGAGGAAGACTTGGCTGGAGGAATTAAGTCACAAGGAACAAGCATTTGAAGGGCACGTTGTATAACCTGACCCTTCCTCTCTGTCCTCTGTCTCTGAGAAGCCACGAGGTATGTATCTCTGCTCTGCCACACTCTCTTCACCATGATGTTTTGCCTCAAGACAAACCTACAGCCATAGGGCCAAGTATCCATGTACTGGAACTTCTGAAAGCGTGAGCCAAAACAAATCTTTCCTCCCTCTTAATTGACTTTCTCAGATATTTGCCACAGTGATGGAGCAGCTAACTAACACAGCCAGTCTTCTGTTTTACTGACAGGGCCCCTTTGTTTTAAATGATGTAATCATTGACATAAATCATTGACTGATGCTTGGCAAAGATAAGTTGGTGATAAAAGTTAATGAGTCTCATCTCCTCCCCCCAAAGTCCCCTTCTCCCTGGCATCTCTAAGCTACCTGGATTTTACACTGTCTTCTTGTAGCATCCACTTTCCCTCCTTTTTGGGACTTCTCACCTGATGAATGCTCATTGGTTTGATGTCTCATTCACTTCAGACCTACCTCTCCTTAGCAGCTATGTTGAAGAAACCCATCTGTTTCCGATAACTTTCACTATTGCAGTGATGACTGATAATCTAAATGATTACTCTTCTGAACATTTGTAGTTTGATATGAAATAAATCCTCAGCCAAGGAAGAAACTCTAAAGAAGGATAAAATATCAGGTAATGTTATTTTGAAGGTCATTTTACTACAAACGAAATAAAATTCAAGATTGATAAAGTCAAGATGACTAATATTTTCCATCCATCATTGATGGAAAAACCAATGTGAATGTTACTGGGGAATATGCTCCATTATATTTTCGTTATTCATATTGTTTATCTCACCAGACTTTCCTGAAAAGGGCTTGAGGTCAGTTCACAATAAAGTACCTATGTATCAAGAATTTTAACAAAATCAAAACAGACAACCCAGATTCTGGGATAAAATATAAAGAAAATATTTCTAACACAGAAACATAAATATAATCCTAAAAATAAATCATAGGGAACCCGAAGAATCTAAATAGCCAAAGAAATTGTGAGGAAGAGGAGCAAAGCTGAAGATAGGACCCGTACTTCAAACCATATTTCAAAGCTTTGGTATTAAAAAAAAAGTCTGACACCAGCATGGAAAGAGACATATAGGCCCAACTGAATAGAATAGAAAGTTCAGAAATCAACCCACAAAGGTCAAATGAACTGATCTTCAACATTGGTGCTAAGAATACTCAACAGAGGAAGGCCTGTAACCACAATGGTCATCTCACGGAGTTTCCTTCCATGTTTGCTTCTAGGAGTTTTAAAAGTTTCCAATTTTATGCCTAACTCAGTCATCTATTTTGAGTTGATTTTTTTCTCATACACAATAATAGTTCCTCCTTCATTCGTTTGCATGTGGCTACCCAGCTTTTCCAACACCATTTGATGAAGAGACTTTTTCCTATTTTGTGTTCTTAGTATTCTCGTTGAAAATTAGTTCTTTCCTCCCGTTCTGTAGATGGTTTTACACTCAGTTGCTCCTTTAATGTATGCCTTTGGAGAGTGTAAGTGTGTGTGTGTGTGCACGCGCACACGCACACGCCTGTGCTAGTTCTGGGGCTTGAATTGGAGGTCTGGGTGCTATCCCTGAGCTTTTTTGTTGTTGTTGTTCTCAAGGCTAGCACTCTACTACTTGAGACACTGCTCCACTTCTGGTTAATTGATACAAAAGGCTCATTGACTTGCCTGCCTGGGCTGGCTTGAAACCACAATTCTCAGATCCCAGGCTCCCAAAGTAGATAGGATTACAGACTGGGTGGTCATACCTATAAAATCCTAGCCACTTTGGAGGCTGAGACCTATGGATCCTAGTTTTAAGTCCAATTAGCTAATAAAAAGCCAGAAGTAGAGGTATGGCAGAAATGATAAGGCTGGGAAAGTGGCTCAGTGGTAGAGTGCTTGCCTTGCATGCCAGAGGCCCTGGGTTCGATTCCTCAGCACTATATAAGCAAAAAGAAAAAAGTCGGAAGTGGCGCTGTGGCTCAAGTGGTAAAGCGCTAGCCTTGAGCTGAAGAGCTGAGGGACAGTGCCCAGGCCCAGAGTTCAGGCCCCATGACCAGACCTCCCCAAAAAATAAATAAATAAAAAATGACAGAGCATCAGCCTTAAGCAGAAAAACAGACAGCATCCAGGCTGAGAAAATGAGAAAGAGAGACAGAAACAGAGGCAGACAGAGACAGACAGAGAATGAATAAGAAATTATTCATCTGGGGCTGGGAAGGTGGCTCAGTGGTAGAGTGCTTGCCTTGCATGCACAAAGCCCTGGGTTCGATTCCTCAGCACCACATAAACAGAAAAAAGCCGGAAGTGGCACCATGGCTCGAGTGGAAGAGAGCTAGCCTAGAGCTTAAGAGCTGAGGGACAGTGCCCAGGCCCAGAGTTCAGGCCCCATGACTGACCAAACAAAACAAAAAAAAAAGACAAAAAGAAAAAAAGCAATTAACATCCTGTTTAAGCCACTGTGTTTATTACAGCGGCTACACTAACAGAGTCCATTTATTAGGAAGGAGAAAGTCTACTTCTTTCATAAGAAAAACATCTTAACACAAAAAGAAAATGTTCAAGTGGAGCCTTACATTAAGTGTCCTGTGTATAATATCCTTGACAACACTTCAAAACAAATCGAAGCAGCTATCAGTGACGCTCTGCTGTCTCCCACTTTTTAAGTGTTAAAGTAAAAGGCTCAGCTTAGAAAAGCTGCTCTGCAAAGGCAACTCTTTAAGAGTCTTCCCTAGAACACTTCTCACTGGAATCTTCTAAGGGAAACATGAAACTCCATTCAAGCAATGACCTTCAAATCTCCCAGGAAGAGCAATGTACAATATTTCTTAGTCCCCAGTAAACTCCAGCCATGACAATCGGGGTCTACACTGTGTGTCTGACTCCACTTTGGAGGTTTTCAGGAGGGAGGGGTGCTGACATTTTATCAGCAGACAAGGAAAGCACGACCAGTGTTCTTCTGTGTGCTAAATTCATCCCCCCTCGCATGAAGTAATTCAAAGCAGGGCACCAATCAGGGAGTAAGTACCTTCCATGAAGGCATCACACACTACTCTGGGACCCCCAAGCAACACAAGGAATGAGCCCATGCTGCTTCTAGCTTACAAAAAGAAACCCCAGTAGCCAGGGTAGTGTTACAGAAAGCAAAATAGTTCATCTCTGGAGTACTGTGCTTAGTACTCAGCTACTCAAATAGCTAGGTCTTTTAACCCAAAGCTCTTTTTATATATATTCATATATTCAATGTGTATACTCACACATACACATACACATAACACACTTAGGATTCAGGGTGCATTTTTAGTAAAAAAAAACTTCTTAAATGTACCCTCTTTGTGAGCTTATAGAATTATTAATTTATAAGGTGAAATATTTTTAACACCAACTAAGAAAAGTATTTTGTCTAAAACTAAGAAAACCTCAGGCCGGGGGTTGGGAGGTGTGGGAGCTGGGAAGGGATGGGAAGGGGAAACAAGGGAGGAGGCAACAGTGCTTGATAAGAAATGTACTCATTATCTTGCCCATGTAATTGTAACTCCTCTGTACGGTATTTTTACAATTAAAAAAAAAGAAAAGAAAACCGGAGGCCCTGGGTTCACCTCTGCTCGTGGGAGCATGTTAGCCTCTACTTCTGCACCCTAGTAAGACCCAGCTGGTACAGACTGGGAATATTTGCAAAACAGATGTTACTAGGCCACAGAAATTTCTGTGGATTCTTAATACCATAGCCAAGTAGTGACCCTGTGGGTATCTGAACATGTTGGTGTGCCATGTGGGGTTATTTGGTTTTATGCAGTTTAAATATGCAGATTATCTGCTTGTGACACTGATTTGGGTTTTAGCTTAGCATAGAGTTACATTTTTGCAATTACATATTTGGTATCTCAAAGTGACCTCTATTGGGCCTCTATTTTCATAATCCTAAAGCTACCACCAAGAGGCTCTGCTTTCTCTTTGTTACATAGAAGGAGTGTGTCTAAACACTGTCATCAATTCAGAGTAACTGACCATGTAACTGTACAATAACATATTTGTGTATGTGTATATAATGTTAGCTCAGTTCATCTGTTGCAAAAAAAATGCCAGTAGGTTGGAGAGTGATTATTTTAAAGTATTTTTCTGAACATGTGAGTAATGGGCATTTCTTTCAAAAATAAAAATATTAACTGGGTGCTGGTGGCCCATGCCTATAATCCTAGACACTGCAGAACTCAGGAGACCATGGTCTGAGTCTGAATGTTCAGAGCCAGCCTGAACAAGAAAGTCTCTGGGACTCTTATTTCCAACTATCCACCCCAAATCTGGAAGTGGAACTGTGAAAAATGTCTCAAGTAGAAGAGTGCCAACCTTGCATGATAAAAGCTAGGGATAATGTCCAGACCCTGAGTTCAAATCCCAGTCCTGGCACCAAAGACAAAGAATGTATATTTTAGATCTTAACATCATGTGTTCCTTTGGCAGGGCAGCAAGCTCTGGGAAGCAGCCAGAAGGCTTACCATGCCCTGAGAGGGGGCCATTGTGTGTTTTACATATCTAGAGTATAGTCTGGTGCATAATTTGTACTCCATACATTCAGGTTGGCTTGTAAATCCTATATTATAGCTGGAACATGAAGAAAAAAGGCCATGAAAGTTGCTGAGGTCCCCAACCTCCACCTATCAGAGATTGAAGGAGAAATCATTAAGCATTCCACAAGACTCTTTATCCCCCTGAAGAGTCCTTAAGATATGAAACATAGGAATGTGGAGGGGGCTTAATATAAAAATAAGGCTTTGACTTCTGGGTAGAGACTCAAAGCTACTGTAACACTATTATATTCTTCCTTCTGGAGCTGAGGCTGAGTCCTAATAGGAGGTCTTCAATTCACCCCATTTTTGCAATTTCTTTGTCTGAGGATGAGGCTCATCATAATCAATGAATGCAGTGTTTAAATTTTCTGTTTTGGTAGAATATGAAGTTCCAGAACAGGCCAGGTTAGATGATGAGTAGTTATGATTTTAAGTGAATAACCCACATAGAAATATAGGTATTCACATATTTCTCAGATTAATAAAATCTCTGCTAGCCAGGCTTGTACCCTTGGTACAATGTATTTTGATGAGGATCTTACATACATTCAACCTGTATCTGCAGACTCATTTCACATCTGAAATCTGAGTCAATTTATTTACACTGAGCTTTGTAGATTTCATAGGGAAATTCACAGACAGATTGTATATCTTGTCTTAAAGTGTAACATCATACTCTATAAATTTGACTTAAGAAGATTTGACATGAAAACTCCTAAGGACTTAGGAGAAGATTGGATTCTGGGCACAACTCAGCATTCTAACAGTCCCCTTGCTGGTTTATCCCTGATACTTGAACAATTTTCAGATTCTCCCAATTTGTGAAGCATTTCAGAGATGTTGGAGAACAACCAGCATGGACTTGTTAAACATAAACACTCTCATCTCCACTAATGTGAAGGCATTTGTACAAACACCCTGGTTATAACAATGGATATAAATGCCAATAATTTTCCTATGTATTTATGCTCAAAGGAGGAAATCCCTTTTACAACTTAACTAATCGTTCTACCTTGATTCTCTCTAGTTTGTGCCAAAAGGAGATTTTATTCTAATGGGTATGGAATGCAAAGATCGGGGGAAGTGACTTCTGTAGTTCTTGGAATGTTTTTGTCATTAAGTTTCCATTATGTTAATCATCTGCTCTGAATTAGGAAGAAATTTTATTTCATAACACTTGTCACTTAAGACAAGCACATCTCATCATACATCCGTAACATGTATAAACACATGAGAAATCAAATACAGGTGCACAGCTAAACCTGAGATACTAAGATGGGACAGGTTAAACTGGTAAAAATTTTTAATAGGGTTTTAATATCCCTACTTTGTAAAGCATAAAGAAGAGCCTGTCACTTGACCTTCCAATAAGGAACAGATTACATATACATTTACAAGTGTGGTCAAGCCACTTTTAGCCAAAAAGAGTCATGTTAGGCTAGAGGAAAACATATTCTAGGAGATATTATGACATATTATAAGGCTAGAATGATTAACTGTATGTAAGTCTCCAAGACAAACAGATAAATCAATTGAATAGAGAGTTCATATGTGTGTGTGTGTGTGTGTGTGTGTGTGTGTGTGGAAATATATATAATTTGGAAGAAAATGACAGAGTTAGATGTGTCAGTTATAGTGCCAAAGAAGTATAGCTGTATAGCAATTTGCTACTGTGTACTCATGTATTATTCAAGGATGAGGTTGAAATGTTAACAGAAGTACCAATGAATAAACAAAATAGTTGGACCAGTATAGAATAATTTTATATGTGAGTGTGTGTTGGTACCATGGCTTAAAGTTAGGGATTTGTCCTTCTGCTCTGCTTTTCCTGCTCATACCTCGCAGGCAAAGCAGAAAACATGAGGTGTTGTTCAACGGGTTGTTATACCAAAACAATATACATCACTTTGGAGCTTCCTGGAAAAAAATAAGGATATACAATCAAAGTATGACTTTATAATGCCAGGGACTTAGTGTTAACTCCACAGCCACTTGAACAATTTCCAAAGTTTGTCCCCAGGATCCAGACCTAGTGTAGGGTGAATCTGTACATTATCTTTGTTTGGCCCAAAGTGTATGGATATATTTATTTCAGAATCATATCGTGATGGTCTTTCATTATGATGAGAAAAAGAGGTGAGGGTGCCTCTTCCTCATGTAGCAAGAAGAGGGGGTGACAGACCCAGGGGTTAAGAGAAGAAGCAGAGGCTCAAACAGCATTTATAACACAGCCACAACTCATCATTATCTCACCAGAATGGTGTTACCCCGCAACGCTGATGTGTGGGAAATTAAGCTTCCAATGATCAACTTTGGTGGAAACATTCAAACCATAGTAAAGATGATGAATGCTCAGTTTTAACATGGAAATATAAGATTTTAAAGATGCTGGGTCATTTGCCTAATACCACAACACTGGCAAGAGACAGTTAAAGAAACCTTTGTTAGACTCTGCTCTTCCAATTTCACTTGAGATTCCTCTCTTCAGCAATGGCTTCACAATCTTCAAGAAACAACTGACTGAGAATAAGGCCCTAAATTTCTCAGCAGAAGAGAAAGAACAGACATATCATCAGATTATCTTGAAAAGAAATAAATGATTTGGAATGGCTCATTATATTTCATTTTATTTCGAAGATTTCAATTCAATTTAAATGGGAGTTTTCTACACAGACAACCTTTTCTCCTACCATGGCTTAGAATATGGTTTGAATCTTCAAAAAAAATCCTCATTTTTAGCTAGGCTTGGTAGAGGACATCCATAATCTTAGCATTTAAGAAGCTAAGGCAAGAGAGTTTTGAATTTGAGACCAGGGTAGTACATATCTATAATCTTAGCACATAGGAGGCTAAGGAAAGGGGCTATAAGTTTGAGACCAGCCCAGACTATGTACTGAAACCCTGCTTCAAACACACACACACACACACACACACACACACACACACACACACACCAAAGAACAACAACAAAAAAATCATCTTCTATTACTTCCTTAGGTTCTATCACCTAGTATTAGTTATTAGTCTGTTCTTCCCTAGTGTTAGATGTGCTGTTGACACGTGGCTATAGTAGCTGCTTTTGATTTTGTTTCCTAGTCATCTGGTTGAAAAATAACCAACTGGGGAGTTGGGTTCACTTGGGCATAATGTCACACACAGTGGCCAGGACATGCTGTACCAAACACTAATCCATAGAATTGCATTCAGAGGACAGTGCACATTTGTTACCAGCTCACCTGGGTTGGACTTGAGAGGGCCCCCAAGTCATCCAGAGAAGTCCCTAGGCTGCTAGTGTATGGTCTCTGCTTTCAGTCCATATTCCTCCCTCATAATTAGGCTATATTTCACAGCAGAGTTACTAAATTTCAAACAACTGCTTATGGTTGAAAACAATCTAGAAAATTATATACATTGTTCATGCAAGTTTTAGTTTTTAGCACCACCCTCCCCTTGCAAATACTGGAAAATTAGAAAGTATGCTGAGACTAATCTGTCTTGAAGGAATGTAGGTTTTACTTTATAGTTCAGGCATATACAAAGTGAAATGACAGGGTTATCTATTGTACTTAGAAATTACCAGGAACAGAATACTTCACAAATAAGGATAATTGCATCACAGAATTGCATCACTGTTCATTAGAGCAAACAATGACCCTTATAAAGCTGGGACTATTCAGCACTACATTACCATCCATTCCAAGCACAAATATGGAATAGAAGAATTAATGACTTGATGGACATGCCATCTGAATTTCCATGGGTTGTATTTACAGTTGACAACTAGAGCTTTATTGGATGGTGCCAAACAATCTTATTTATAATAGCATTAGAGACATTTCCCTTGGATAATCCTACTTGTTTTCATTTATTTTAATGAGGTAGTTTGGGATGGTAACCATGTAGTGGAAAATTTGGTTACAGGTGACAGCATGATTTGAAATGATTCTTGAATTGAATTGAAAGGTAGTCAAAAGCTAACCTAAATTCTTCCATGCACAGTACTTATGCAGTGCCATATATTTTCCTCTAAATAACAGAGGCTAAAGTGCCAATTTGGAGAACCTAGGCTTTTATTACCTTTTAAAACTTTTTCCTGCACAGATGAGTAAATAGCAAGGACTAATTTGCTACATTTTTGACCAGTTTCCACATGTCTACCTTTCCCAATGGTGCTTTATTTATGGAAAAGAGTATGCTGGGCACTGCACCTTTTTTCCCATGAGATGATCGTATGGCTATGATTCATGAACTCTTTCAAGATACACAGTAGTGGTGATGTGAAATGCTAAAGGGCATGGATATTTGCCAAGCCTTTAGGCATTTTACCTTATAAAAGCAATTTCTAACATTGAGATCCTCAATTGTGTTACCTAAACCTATCAACCTTGCCTAATACTATAATTCTTTCAGATCAATTATTTCCAGAACAACTGATATCAGAAGCAAAGAGGAACCCTCTAAAATTCTAGGGAATTTTTTTGTTGTTGTTATTGGAGAAAAGCTCACACTCAATTCTAAGGAGGAGGCACTGCTTTAATGGTGATGGTCCTTCAGGCCTAGGAGCATGGGTAGTAGAAGATAGGCTCCATAGATAGAGCATGAGTACAGGATAGACTCCAATCCTGGGGGGGGGGGTAACAGGTGCCTGGTGCAGGTACTAAGGCTGGGTTAGCCCAGACTCCTAAAAAGACGGTGCTGCCAGCTGCAACAGTGCCTCTAAGCAATAAGAGATTCGTTCTGCAAGTTTTGGAAACATTGTTATTTGCTCTCAATTGCTATCTGAATGAAGTGCCACTGCTTGTGTGAGGAAATATTTCTGGATGATGCCAAATGGGACACCAGCAAGACTGTGGGTAGCAGAGAGGAAAGGAAAGTTTCTCCTTTTTCAAGCTGACAGTATTGTGCTAGCATTCCTGTTGGGAGAGCCTAACAGTAGAGAAATAAATATTCTTTTCTCTGTGACTCAGAAGGATTAAGATAATAGCTTAACAAAGGGACTCATCCATTTGCACTGTGTAATAATGCTGTGCAGAGTGAGAGAAAAGCCAGATCTGTAAGTAGGAAATATTTCTGAGTGATCTCACACTTTTCTCTCTACTTCTCCATTCATTCCCATGTCAGCTTCTCCAGCTGTGAGTAAAATTTGAGCCAAAATTATCTGTGAGTAAAAATTGAGCCAAGATTTTTCTTTATAATTTTGATGTAGATGGCTATCAGAATGAATGTGGAACCAACAAGGTTCTTTCGAGAGGTATGTAAAAGGGTTTTACTTCAAGAAGTTGTTTACCTCTCTGAGAAAGGATTTTTTGGTCCATTTTTCACTTAAGGAGGAAAAGCAAATTCCACTTGGAAAATTATTTACAAGATGGATCTTATTTATGGGAAGAGTGGGGACAGAAGTTACAACACACAGGATTGATCTTTTCAAAATTTGTAGATTTCTCAATTGGCATTCTTCCTGTTCTAAGCTGATAATGAGCTATTTGTTTTTAGCATTTTCATATAGCTTTTTCTCAAGTGTCTGAACCTGTAGGTGTCTTCAAAGAAGAAAGCAGAATATCAGGCAGATTTTGCGGATGGGAGAGACTTCCATTGCTGAGATGAATGGCTGGTTTCTGTGAAAAATGGCCAATGAGCTGTCACCTTTGTTGAGAGTGCCTTATGTAACTGGCTGTCCCAGCAGAAAACATGAAGTCAGAACAGAGTAGGATTGTTTTGTAGTTGCTTGAGAAATTGTTTTGCTGGCTGGCAGTTGGAGAGGTGAGAAAATATTCCTAGAAATAACAATCTACCAGAATGTTTATACACTAGATGAAGGCTCCTTTGATAAGGAGGGGGCTGCAAAGTAGTAGCAAGGAGCTTCTCAAAGCAAGGTAGAATTCCCTATATCTCATCCCACACCTTAAATCTAATTTTCAGCTGAGTGTCTAAGAAGAAAATGACCCCAGATCTTAAAAATGATGCTTCATTCTGCAGTCTAATAGAAACAGGACATTAGGTAGTACTGATTTGTAAGAGAAGATCGGGGTGAGGAAATTAGATCAATAATATTAACAACTTTGATAGTGGCAAAAACAATGAGGCCAGGCTTGTTCTAATATGAGAACTTGAGTACTATATGATTTACTTTGAAATAATGAGGAGTTTGAGATTATTTATTTATTAAGTAAGTCAGTTCTCAAATAAAACTTTATTTCCTCTATGTAGCGATTAGATTCAATATTCTTCCAGAGATACTGAATTCTCTCCAAAATGTGAAAAATTCATATTACTGGTCCTACTCTGAAGAATAAACCTGAGACACAGCTCCAGGCTCCAGCATTGCAAGCATGGTACTCCGTAGTCTACTATCTCCTTCAGTACCCTGGAGAAATCATGAAACTCCCCAAATCTTAGGTTACTCTTCAGGAACTGCTAAGGACACCCAAGTTTTCCATTCAAAAAAATCACCAGAAGATTCCTTCCGACGGCCACAGGCCAGACCCAGAGGGGCTTTGTGAGACTCACCTTCACCAGTTGCATGGGCCTGGGCCAAGCCAGGCAGACCAATAGTCACAGTAGAAAACCCAAAGGCCTATTTAAGACCAACTGCAGGAATACATGAAGAGGCCCTTAAGTAACCTTCCCACCAGCCTTAACCACACCAAAAAGCAAGTCAAAACCAGGCTTCTCATAACTGGCTTGTGTTCCAACACAAGAGTGAGAAGAGTCGCTTGCTGTGGCCAACGGTTACTATACCTCTCCTCTGTAGAAAGCCACCGTCTTTAAAGAGCTTACTAAGGGTCTCCACTAAAGAACAAAAAAATACACCGGTAAAACTAGTTTCCTCTCAAGTTATGACTCAACTTCGGTCACCCCACTTCCACTGGGACCTATTAACATTTGGTGGCCAGAATGTCACTCTTGTTCATGGGCTGCTGCAGCAAACAGCCTCGCTGCCTTTCAGTCATATAGAAAGCCACAAGAACATTTCCTTCTGACTCTCTTCTCCACATCAGACCCACAGCCAGACTAATGCTGAGCTCTATCTTCTCACAATCTACTAGAAAGTGGACTGCCTCTACTTGCTTATCCTTCCTGAAATGAGGAGCAAGACCTCAATAGCTTCATGTTGATTATAAATAGAAGGTACTGGGTATTAAATCTGCTTGGAGATGAACAAAATAGGAAAATATTCTGTTCTATCCCTGTTTGAGTCAGGGGGGTCCTATCTCCATTTCCCTTGGGAGCACAGTGAATCCCTTTAAAAGAGCAGGAGACAAAATGGACCTGAACAGAAGCCATCAGTTAAAACCCTCATGAATGCTAACAGACTTCTGAGCTGCAGATGGGCACAGGGGGAAGGGAACATCAGAGAACAACCAAGAGTGCTAAGGACTATCTTGTATCCCTTTTATCTCAGTATAGTTTTTTTTAGTGTATTTTCTTCCTTTTTCCATCTGTCTTGGAGAGGAGAAAATAATTCCAAGTTCTAAAGATCCATAGTCTTCACAGACATTTCCTCTGTGCCTCTGTGCTCATGTATATGTTAAGAATTTCATGATTCTGGCTGGGTTTGTTGGCGCTCAGAAATTCTAGGCCAGATTTGGCTACATAGTGAGAAAAGGTCTCCAAAAATGATGCCTACTTGACTTTGCATTTCTTCTGAATATTATTATGAGTGCTGCTATTATATCACTTATGATTCTATAAATATAAAATGACAAGTTACAATTTACTGAACTCTTCCAATGTGCCAAGCACTATGATAAGCATATGATGTACTTGATTGTTTTTAATCTCACAACTATTATCCTCCATTAAAAACCAGGAGCCCAAGGCATTAAAGGGTGAACTTGTTGGAGGCCTACCTACTCATAAGTAACAGAGCCAGGATGGAGTCCCACATCCAGTACCCCCAAAGTCCATTCTGTTATTCACTTCAAGTCATTCCCTTCTCCTTCAAAGCGCTGGATTGTTTATCTGCTCAGAAAAATCCAAATGCTTAGCTTTCAGAGCCAAAGCAAAACAGCAGTTACAAATCCCATTGTTGGCTTTCTCTAAGCGAGCATAGCTCAGGGATATTAACTGTGATCCCCGGTCCCCTTGCTTCAATAATTGTTTTGTCCCTTGGAAAATGTCTCTCCCATCCCATCTTCTCTTTCCCTCATCTCCTCCCACTGTCATCCTGGCTGTTGACATTCTACTGAAGCTGTAAAGATGTAATTCAACTTCCACTTCTCCCACAATGCCTTCACAAATTCTTTTACTCCTCCCACCACGCCCCATTAATTCCTATATAATGTAATGTTCATATAACTTGCCTGGCTTTTATGTTTTACTTTTTACTATTTGTTCTTTTAAAAGAGCACTCGTCTTCTGGTTGAATTCATTGTGACCCATTTAGTTTTTGTCATTGACTATGAGGTCTTTGATATAAGGACCACATACTGAAACATTTTTATATGTCACTCACCTACCGAGCTCTGCACCTAGAACATGTCAGGCATTCAATAAATGACCTTTAGGAACTGGGTTAGATATTCTACCATAACCTCTGGTTGGTAGGAAAAGAAGCTAGCCTATCTACTTAAAGCTCTAGTGAGTATTGCAGAATATATTTAAAAGTTAAGTCTATGGAGTCTATTTATATGAACAGAAAAGAATCTACTGACCCCCTCTATTGCTGGCTTTCTGTGTCTCAATGCCTCTCACATAGTCTAGGTCAAATGTCTAAGTTTTGAAATATAAGTATGCAAACCCTCAGACCCTGAAAAACAGTACCAACTTTTACTTACAGGTTTCACTTACCTTCCACCTGTGGTTTCAAGGGTGTCAAATTTCCTCAGAAGTCTTTCTCTGTAGCTTTATCCTCCCCATTTGTCCACCCTGCCAATCAGCCCTGTCAACAGTGACAATCTCCTTGTCAAACAGAAGTTACTGGAACTATTGGGTTTCACTAATCTTTTCAGTTGGGCTAATCCCTTTCTTCCTACAAAACTTGTTTCCCTCCTAGGAACTGCTCATTCCTTTCACTGAGACTTTCTGATGCTTCTCCAAGTGAAACTCCTCAGCCCAGATGATTTCTTACTCTTTATGGAAGATCACCTTCACAAGAAAGGGATGATACAACTTCATTTTCTATAGTTTGTGTTATAAAGGATGTTCTGCCCTAATACTTCTGTTTTCAATTCCTATAGCACCCACAGAGTTTAGTATGTCCTAGAAAAGAGTATTGTCTCGAGGCAAATTTTTAGAGTATTTTTTGTTTTCAATCGATCTGTTTCTTTCCACTTCCTGTGTAGAGCCTTTGCTAAGTGACAAAACAAGTGTTATCAACATCAGAATTCTGTCATCCATTTTCAGTTGTATTGTTAAATGTACTAACCTAGGAGAAAACCATATGCTAATAAATGTAACTATGGGAATATGCCCCTATTCATCCAGCTTCTTTAAATGTTCCTTTTGGGTTAGGGACAAGTAAAGCACTAAGTAAACATCTGCCTTACAAATGCATGCTACTCTCATGTTCATAACCATTTTTCTGTCTCTGACTCTGTCTGTCTGTGTGTCTCTCTCTCTTCTTCTCTTCTTCTGCCTCTCTTTCTTGTTTTCTTCTCTCTTTCATTTCTTACTTTTAGTCTACCACTTCTTTGTCTTTCCTTGAACCTTTTCAAGGGGCTGAGTTTCTGGAAAGGATAGCTCATTATTTTCCTGTGAAACTGGACTATGCTGGGAGCTTATTTTATTACCATGCACTCTCAATTACCATCCACTGCCTATTCCCCATTCCCTTTCTACAGTGGTTTACTGCTGCTGAAGTGAGAGTGAGGGGTAAGTACTGAAAAAAAGGAGAAAACACTAGGTGAGAAATGACAGAAATGAAACCATGGAAGTAACTGAAGACCTTCTAAAGAGGCTCTGAAAGTTTTGGAGCTAGGTCTTCACTGAGCCAAAAGCAAGGAAAAAGAAGCATGAGAATGGACTAGTATGGACCCACATGTGTTTACACTGACCAGATTCCTAGAGTGGCCATGATCAAATATAATGACAGTAATTCATCCTCAAGTAAGGTAGTAGAAAGAATATCTTTTTTTTCTTGTTGTTTCAAACTATCTGATTTCCCTGAAATCAGTCAATGGCAAAGTAGAACTTCTATATTTCTTTCTAAAGAACAGAACACTCACTGCCCAAGAATCAGATGACCCAACTTCAAATGTCAGGTCAACAAGGTGCCAGCCATGCAACGTTGAGCATGTTATTCAGCCTCCTAAATGTTTCCTCATATGTAAAACACAAGTTTTATTTCAATTATCCCACAACAGTATTGAGAAGATGAACTGAATTAACATAGAAAGAGAGTTCATAGATTTCAAGCTCTACATAAGTCACTAATAGCTACTAGGATTCACTACCTTGATAGTTCTAGCTACTCAGGAGGTTGAGATCTGAGGATTGAGGTTCAAAGCCATTTGGGGCAGAAAAGTCTGTGAGATTCTTGTCTCCAATTAATCAGCAAAAAGCTAGAAATGGAAATGTGACTCAAGTGGAAGAATGCTACTCTTGAGCAAAAGAACCCCCATAGAAACACATGAGGCCCCGAGTTTAAGCCCCAGTACCAACAAGATAGATAGATAGATAAATGAGTAAAACACCACATAAATATAAACTCTAATAAATTATAATGTTAAGAGCATCGTGTTGCCTGGTAAAGCAAGTGTCCTAAGCTAAAGTACAGAGTACCAATTTGTTGATTCATTTTCTTGTGAATGGACAACAAGGAATATTAGCTATAGGAAGTTACTATGTCAAAAGGAGAGAAAAAGTGGATAATTTTCACAAAATAATAAATAAGTAAAACCCTTGTTTTCAGGAGGCAGAAATTACTATGTAAAATATAACAAAAATTGACCACTAGAACAGGATGAACACAGGATTCCAACTCTGAACTCACACACTAGTTCTGTAAACCAGAGCTCATCTGTTTTGACCTTCACCTATCTTGAACAAAGAGAAGAGGTTAAAGAGCCAAAATGCTCTTCTAAATGTAAAAATAAATATATGTAACAGAGCTCTCAAAAGAATTTTTTTGTTGGTCATGGGGCCTAAACTCTGGGCCCAGGTCCCTCAGCTCTTCAGCTCAAGGCTAGCACTCTACCACTTGAGCCACAGCACCACTTCCAGCTTTTTTCTGCTTATGAGGTGCTGAGGAATTGGATCCAGTATCTCATGCATGCAAGGCAAGTACTCTACCACTGAGCCACCTTCCCAGCCCCCTCGAAAGAATCTTAAAGACAACTAAATCATTATTTTTATCTTTTAATCACTTTGAATTAGAAATCATATCCTTCATGGCCAATTATTTTACTCTGTTGGTTATTGCTTATTTAAAAAGAGACCTATGGGGCCTTGGTAGAGAGCCATGCCAGAATGTCTAAAAACTTTCCCTCATAAGTGTGAGTTAACAGCAATTCATTTTCTCTGAAACAGCTTAATGTCATCTAGATGGATATTTCAATACCTAAGAGGCCATTTTGAATAATCATATAAGGTCTAAATGATTAATACTATTTAGGCATCAAATTTTGCCTTCTTCCAACTGACTATTCTTATATTATCTCTGAAAGGAAGGTAATTATTATTAATGTACTGAGAATAAATTCAACTTCATCAATTCACCCTTCAAAAACTCAGTGCTAAAAAGTCCCTGAAGACTAGAAATCATTGATGGCAAGTCAATCATCTAAAATGACATGGCTATTCTTTGTTTAGTAACGGGAATGAGAAAAAAATTGAATAGAAAGAATACAGAAAAAGATGAAAAGCTAGTTAAGAAAAGTCAGGACAACAAAACATAGAAAGTGAAAATAGATGGATGTCAATGACAGATAAAAATCTACATGATATAATGGCATTGTGAGTCTTTGACTCTTATTCGTATTCAAGGTAATTTCTGAAAGGAAAATCTCTCAGAAGAATGCAGGCTATTACTGCAACCACAATTTTCCAAACATGAAGATGACATTTTCTCTTCTGTTATTACACACTTAAAATTCCTGTATATGTAGGATTATTCATTGCAAAAAAAATTATTGCATTGCCTTTTGTAGAAGTCAAACATAAGTTAAACATCTGCATATGGCCAGACCCCAGAGGTAACTCCTATCCTTCTTCTTCTACAACTGTATCTGTGTATGCAAAGAAACATTCCTGGGGCCATGGTCTACCTGGAGGAAGAATGAGATGAGTAGCAGCAATAAGGCACATGGCACATGAACAGGTAAAATGAGTAAAGAGAACACCTCCAATTCCCCCCCAACCCCCGGCAAAGAGGATGTTCGATCTTGATTTAACAGGAATACAGTATTCTCCTTCAGTCATGACTGCAGGTACCTTTCCAAAATGCTGTCATCAGAAGAACGACTACTAATATACTATCACTATGACCATGTCTCTTCTTGGCACCTCACATAAATAAAATAACATACTGAGTAGCCTTTTCCATCTGACTGTTTAAATTAGTGTAACTCTTTCTAAGTTCATTCATATTGTGGCATGTATCAGTCATCCATTTCTTTTTATAACTTACTAATATCCTACATTTTGTTTATATGTTCATCTGTTGTTGGATACTTGGATTACCTGCTTTTAGGTGGTTTATGAATACTGATGCTATAAATATTGGTAACCAAGTTCTTTTGGTGAACACAAGTTTTTAATTTTCTTCAGGAAGAGAATTGTGAAATTGTATAGTAACTCTAAACATCAGAAGAAATACTAAACTTTTTGATTTTCATCAGCAATATTAAAGGTTTCAAAAAATTATATTAAGTGAAGTAAGCCAGGCCCAAAGAAACATAGGTCCCATGGTTTCCTTTATTTGCAATAACTAGTATATGTCTGAGACAAACAGAAAAGGTCAGAAAGTTGATGTTAGATGAAATGAACCCCAAGGTAAGTATTCAAATGTTTTTGCTTTCATGCAATTGTTTCTAACATATTTATAAGATGATTTTTTGTTGCTTTGTATGTCCCTCCCCCATGGTATAACCCCTGATTTTACTGTATTTGATGTTGGTATAATTTGTGGAGGGGAAAGGAAAAAACAAATCATTTAAATAGGGATACAAGTGGACCCATTGCAACAATGAATCAGCCATCAAAATGGCACCATTCCTTGGGGCAATCAGCTAGCTACTTGGTATAAGATTGATTACACTGAACCACTTCTGTATCGAAAGGAAAAGCACCTTGTCTTTATTGACCAGGCATTTACTCTATGTATGGATTTGCCTTCTCACTATTCAATGCCACTGCTCAGATTACTGCCTGTAGACTTGCAGAATGCTTTATTCAACTAATTCCACCTAGTATGATTTTTAAGGAATTAACTTCACAGCAAAATAAAACTATCAGTGGCCCCATGCTCATAGAATTTACTAGTCTTACCATGTTCCCAACCAGTCTGAAACAACTAGCTCAATAGAACAAATGGAATAACCTTTTGAAGACCAAGATATATGCAACAGCAGCTAGATGGGTGGACATATATTACAGAACTAGGAGAACATTCTATAGGAAGCTCTTTGTTCTCAACCAGTGTCTAATAAGTGGTCCTATTTATTTGACAACTAAGATTCATGATTTCAGGAATCAATGGGTGTAAAAAATAGCAGTGGAATCAGTCACTATTGCTATTGAGTCGCTATTACAACTAGAGACTTATTAGAAACATTTTTGCCATGAGTATATGCTCTTCTAGTCCATACATTTGCATTCTAAACAGAAGAATGTTTCCACCAAGAAACAAAAGAGTGTTCCCATTAACTGGAAGTCTGACCACTGTGAGTTCCTCACTGCCTTTGAATCAAGAGTCAACGAAGGGACTAGGGCCAAAGTGCTGAATGGGGTAATTAATCCTTTCCTATCTTTGGACTTGAATGGAAACATCAGATCTTCTTGGGTGGCAGATTTCTTGGCTCTCTCATTGAAATTTATTCTCATTCAGAAGTTATTCATTTTGTGATAATTATTGACTTGTACATTCAAAATTTATACGTGCTTCTGCATGCATGTTTTCCTTTGGTTTTGAAGGATTAAACATGAAAAAAAAGATACAGATATTTCCCAGTATTTGTTGCACATGTACTTCATTGTTTTACACAAATAAAATTTATGAGCTACCATTACTCTGCTTTTTATAACGAAATCAAGTGAGTTGGATTTTATGGAATATTTGAAAGGTGTTTTCAACCTCAATTCTGCTTAGAGTTTAGGTAAGTTTTTTTGTTGTTTGGTTTTTTATTTTCGGGTATGTGCCAGGAGAGTACAACATCAACAATTTAAAAGCAAATACAGTCATCATATTTAATGCGCATTATGTAAAAATTGAATTACATAAGAGGGATGGGATGAGGAAAGATGGTAGCAAGCAATAGAAGGAGTAACACTGATCAAGACATGTTGACCTTATAACCTGACTTCTGAATTTAAAACCCCTTTGTACAACTACTTAATAAAAATAAATTATTTTTTAAAAAGCAAAGTTGTGTCAATTCTCTTTGGTTATCACAAAGTAGTCTTCTAAACTTTCTAAATTGTTAGATAATTCATTCTGCCTTTCAACAATCATTTCTGGGTACCTAGCACGACCTACAATTTGTACTCATGTAAGGAAAGTCAGTAATGTCCTGTCACAGGCACTCATTGAAAGAAGGCCAAGGAAAGGAAATTCAACCAGATTCTTCTTGTAAGAGAAATAGAGACACCAGAAGCCTGTGAGTTCTTGGAAACTGCCCTTCAATCAAAAAAAAATGAGAGGAATTTAACCACTGTTCTGGAAGTAGTAATGAGGAATGAGAGAAAAATCACAACATTTTGGAAACCTACCACTTCCTGGAAAGTCCAAAGAGACAGTCTCTTCTGAAATTGTTTTTTTTTTCATATAATACAATTATAGATGTCTTCAGTTATGATGGAATTTTAGCCTGATAAACCCATAGTAGGTTGAAAATATCACAGGCCCAAAACACATTTAGGGCAGCTAACCTATTGAATTCCACAGCTTAGCAACACAATATACTGCAGAAAAATGATTTTTTACCTTCATGATCACATGGCTGAGAGATGCACTCCAGTCACAGCTCAGCATCGAAAGAGATTATTGTACTTGAGATTGATCGCCCTTAAAAAGATCAAAATTCAAAATGTAAAGTTTCTACTGAAATTGTATTGCTTTTATACCATCATAAAGTCAAAAATCTTTAAAACATCCAAAGGTAGGGATAATCCATACTAAATTCCTCCAAAAGTCTGGTACAAATGAATTATCTTGCCAAAATACTTATTCCATTGTGTAGAATTCCCATTGGACTTTAAAGTCGGCACTAATTCAGCAGAAATTCTGTATCATAATCTAGTTTCCTGTACTTGCTAGCCATAAACATTTTATATTCTATGTCTGATAGCTCCAACTGAGTCTATTTTACTGGATTACTGAACTCTTGATTTGTGGATAGTTGCTCAGTTTTTCTGGATATGTCTGGTAATTTTCAAAAATGCTGGCTTTGTGTATGAAATATTATCACCTTTAGGTTGTATGATTTTCTTGAGGAAATCTTGATTGAATGCCTTCACCAGAGACTGGTGGTGGCTGGTAATTTTTGTTTTTGTCGTTGATAGATATTGAACACAAGGCCTTGAGATGTGTAAGCAAGTGTTCTACCACTTGAGTCACATCCGAGTCCATTTGCTTTTGGCTTGTTTCTCAGTTAGGGTACTACATTAACTCTGCCAGGGCTGGTCGTGTAGCATTCAGACACTAACATTCTCCTTCCTCCTCTATGAGAGTAGGTTGGGGTTAGAGGTATATGCCATCATACTCAGTTCAGAGAAGATTTTTCTGACAGGAAGATTAGCTAACAGGTTGGTTTACTTCTGACTTTCCCCTCATGGGGGTACAGTATTTTCAAGGATTTCAATAAAATTTCAATCTTATTGGTACTTGGAGATAAAGATGTATACTGAAAACTTTTCAATCAGATACCAGTGAATCACTCCTATAATCCTAGCTACTCAGAAAGCCTGAGATACGTAGGATCTTGTTTTGTTTTGTTTTTTTTTTGTCAGTTGTGGGGGCTGAACTCTGGGCCTGGGTACTGTCCCTCAGTTCTTTAGCTCAAGGCTAGTGCCTGACCACTTAAGACACAGCACCACTTCGGCTTTTTTCTGCTTATGTGGTGCTGAGGAATCGAACCTAGGGCCTCATGTATGCGAGGCAAGCACTCTACCATTGAACCAAATTCCCAGCCCAGGATCTTGGTTTGAAGACAGTCAGGGCAGAAAACTCTGTAAGAGTCCATGTCCAAAATAAGCAGCAAAAAAGCAGAGCTGGAAGCATAGCTCCAGTGGTAAAGATCCAGCTGAGCAAACAAGCCAAAGTAAGCATAAGGCCCCATGTTCAAACTCCAGTACTATTAAAAAACAAAAACAAAATAAAAAACAACTAAACATTTGCAACCTTGAGTTAGGCAGAAATTCTTCGATGTGAGACCAGGCCAAAATTTTCTTAATAGAGACCCAGAAACAACAAATCAAAGAAAGGTTGGACAAATGGGATTGCATGAAATTGCAGAGCTTCTGCATGGCAAAGGACATAGCTAGCAAGATGAATGGAAAGCCCATTACTAGCCATACAACAGACAAGGGTCTCATATCTAAAATATACTTAGAACTCAAAAAATTAAATCCCCCAACAACAAATCCTCAAAGACACAACTGCCTGATAAATAAGTGGGCTAAAGACTTAAAAAGAAACTTCTCTGAAGAGGAAATAAGAATGGCCAATAGACACATGAAGAAATCCTCAACTTCTCTAGCTATAAAAGAAATGCAAATCTAGGGGCTGGGAAGATGACTCAGTGGTAGAGTGCTTGCCTCACATGCATGAAGCCCTAGGTTCGATTCCCCAGCACCACATAAGCAGAAAAAAACAGAAGTGGCGCTGTGTCTCAAGTGGTAGAGTGCTAGACTTGAGCTGAAGAGCTGAGGGACAGTGCCTAGGCCCAGAGTTCAGGCCCCACGACTGACAAAAAGAAAGAAAGAAAGAAAGAAAGAAAGAAAGAAAGAAAGAAAGAAAGAAAGAAAGAAAGAAAGAAAGAAAGAAAGAAAGAAAGAAAGAAGAAAAGAAAAGAAATGCAAATCAAAACAACAAGATTCCACCTCACCCCAGCTAGAATGGTTATAATCAAGAAATCTGTAACAACAGATGCTGGAGGGGATGTGGACAGAAGGGAACCCTACTGCATTGTTGGTGGGAATGTAAACTTGTTCGACCAATTTGGAAAGCAGTATGGAGGTGCCTCAAAAAGACTCCACATAGAGCTCCTTTATGACCTAGCAATCCCACTTTTGGGCATTTACCCAAATGATCACAAACAAGACCATATTAAAGCTACCAGCACAACTATGCTTATTGCAGCATTATTTGCCATAGCTAAGATATGGAACCAACCCAGATGCCCCTCAGTAGATGAATGGATCAAGAAAATGTGGTATATATACACAATGGAATTCTATGCCTCCATCAGAAAGAATGACATTGCCCCATTTGTTAGGAAATGGAAAGACTTGGAAAAAATTACATTAAGTGAAGTAAGCCAGGCCCAAAGAAACATAGGTCCCATGGTTTGTCTTATTTGCAACAACTAGTATATGTCTAGGACAAGCAGAAAAAGTCAGAAGCTATGTACATATGACCATATAAGATGATGTTAAGCGAAATGAATCCCAAGACAGGGACACAAGTGGTTTCTTATTTCTTGCTATTTTTTAACGTACTTATAATGTACTATGTGATGTGTGTGTGTGTGTGTGTGTGTGTGTGTGTGTGTGTGTGTCTTTGGTATGTTCTTCCCCCACAGTATAACTCCTGTTTTCACTGTATTTGATTCCAGTGCCCTGCATCTTGTATATACACTTTTCTAATTTGGGGAGGGGAAGGGGAAAAAATGCTTAAATAGGGATATAGGTTGACCCATTGTAACAATGAGATACACAAGACACTATGTTGAAAATGAACTTTACAACTCTGGTGGGGGAGGAGAGGGAGGAATTGGGGAGGTGGGGAGGGAAGGGACTGTAGGGGAAAAACAAAGGAGGAGGTAACAATGCTCCATAGGAAATGTACTTATTACCTGTAACCCCTCTGTACACTATTTTTACAATAAAAACGTATTTAAAAAAAACTAATAAAATTTTGACACTAAGAATTCTATGCTGTGAAAGAAAATGTTAAGAGAATCAAAAAGTATGTTATACAATGAAAAAGAAAATTGAAGGTTTTATTTTTGTTGTTGTTCTTCTTAATGTACTATGTGACTTTTAAAAAAATTTCTTTTGTATCTTCTTCCCCCATGGTATAATCACTGTATATTATATACACATTTTTCTAATTTGGGGGAAGGAAGGGAAATAACAAAATGCTGAAAGAAGGGTACAGGATGATCCATTGTAACAATGAGATGTACAAGACACTATGTTGAAAATGAACTTTACAACTCTGGTGGGGGAGGTGAGGGAAGAGTTGGGGAGGTAGGGAGGAAAGGGATGGTAGGGGAAATATAAAGGAGGGTGTAACTAACAATGTTGGATAGGAAATGGACTCATTACCTTGCTCATGTAATTGTAACCCCCTATACAGTATCTTTACAATAATATATTTAAAAAAAGAAAATAGAAAACCAGACTTGCAAATCCCCTGAAGAAAATAGCTTTATAAATTGTTACTTCCACACTCAAGAATATTTTTAGTATAACTGATGTACAACAAACACATATTTAAAGCATAAAATTTGATGCATTTTTGACATATTTCTTAGACCACGACCACAATCAAGATAAAGGACATGTTCATCATCCTCAATAATTTCTCCATCTTCTACTCCATTAATCTTTATTCTCTATACACAGGAAACCACTAGTTTACTTCCTTTCACTATACATTATATTTTGATTTCTAGAATTCTTTTAAATAAATCAAAACATCCAATGTATAGCTTTTTGGATTTTTTTCAATTGGCTTGACTATTTAAAATAAATCAAAATAGCTCATTTCTTTTCATAACAGTTCTACTTGCTCTATATTCCCATCAAAATTTGGAGGTTTTGCAGTTTCCTATAGTTTTTTGCTTAGAGTGACAAGTGTTATATAGTGTCTAGGGCTCTATCATTGTTCTATCATTGCGGTTTTAATTGAGCTTTGTCTAGTGAAAAAGTTGCACTTGTTTTCTTATGTTTACTCCTCATCTGTACATCATATTTGATGAACCATCAACTTTTTGATGAACCATTTGATGAACTCATATGATGAACCATTCAACTCTTCCACCCATTTTTAAAATTTGCCTTCTTTTTAAGATTTTATTGTGAAGATGCTGTACAGAGGAGTTATGGTTACGTGAGTAAGGCAATGAGTACATCACTTGTGGATCATTGTTACCCCTTCCCTTCCCTGGTGTTGTCCCACTATCCCTTCCCTCTCCCACCTCCAATTTCCCCTCCCCCTAACCCCACCCAAAGTTGTGAAGTCCATTTCCAACATACTGTCCTGTGGGTATCCTTGTTACAATGGGTCATCCTGTGTCCTTGTTTCAGCATTTTGTTATTCCCCTTTCCCTCCCCAGATTAGACATAAGTATATACAAGATGCAGGGTATCAAAATCAAGTACACTGACCACAGGGGATATGCCATAGGGGAAAGAACATACAAAGGAAACCACAACAACAAAAAATAAATACACATGGTATATTTAAAACAACAACAATAAAGACAGAGCTATTGTGTCTATATCTTGGGGTTCATTTCACTTAGCATCATCTTTTTTTAAATTTAATTTTATTTTTTTTGTGAACATACTGTACAGAGAGGTTACAATTACATGGGCAACTTAGCATCATCTTATATGGTCATATGTACCTGGCTTTTGAGCTTTTCAGCTCATCTGATAAAATTATCCAAAATGTATACTAATTATTGAAATAAGGGAAACCATAGGACCTAAATTTCTTTGGGACTGGGTTACTTCACTTAATATGATTTTTTCCAAGTTTTTCCATTTCCTAACAAATGGGGTGGTACCATTCTATCTGATGGTAGCATATATATAAATGGAATTCTAGGCTGTCTTCTTAAAAAATAGTAGTTCATTGTGTACTCTAGATATCATTTGTCAGATTTTCCTAATACTTTCTCTCAATGTGTTTCTTATCTGTTTTTTTTAAATAACAATGGTTTTTGAGGTGAAAACTTTGTTTTTACTATTTTTTAATTTAATTTTTATTTTTAAGTAGTTGTGCAATTGAGTTGCCATTCAACCGAATGGTATGTGAACACAATGAATCTCAATCCATGTCATCCCTTTCTCAAATTTTTTAAGGATTAAATCAATTCTAATTTATGAAAGTTTTACAGCTTTTGCTTTTGGTTCAGTATTTAAGAATTCTTTGCCATTATCAAGACTTACTGAGGTTTTCCCCTAGGCTTTCTAAAGTAATTTTTATAGTTTTAGTTTTGCATTTATAATCCATTTGATTTCATTCTTAAATATGGTGTAAGATAAGGGTGAAATTCTTTATTGAATGTGACTAATTTTTTTCAGTGCTATATTTGTTGAAAAGATGATTCTTTTGAGGAATTGTAAGCCAGTCTTAGAATTGTGAGGGTGGCTCTGGCACATTTTCCAGTCATTGTACACACCGAGGGAACGGACCCAGGACAAAATGGGCATAACACAAGACTCCAAATCTTATACGTTAGAACAAAGAGATGTAAAAGGACATTCAATACAACGTTGTCTGAACATGTCAGGAAAAACCTAAATGTCCAATAACACAAGACTGGATTAAAAACAGATTTCTTTAAAAGACCTCAAAAGCGTGAACCATAATGTAAAATAGTGCATTTGTCTGCATTAAAACACCAAAGACAACATGAAGAGAAGAGTCACAGGCCGGAAGAAGATATTTGTAACATCTTAACTAAAGGACACACTTGAGAGCAAAGAGAGTTCATTTAATGCTTAGACCAGAATGACCGGCCTAAGTGTGGCAATATAACCACTTCTCTAAAACCAAAGGTGTTTGTCAGTCTGTGTTCTGTTGCTGTAACTGAATATTGTGGACTTGGTAACTTAGTAAAGAATAAAAGTTTGTTTATTTAGCTCATGGTGCTGGAGGCTTGAAGGCGCACGGGCAAGGGTTATATCTGGTGAGGGGCTTCTTACTGGTGCAGACATTCACATAGTCCTCAGTTAGCTAACGGTATCACATGGTGAGAGAGGGGTTATCCAAGATACACAGCTACTAGGCTTTTGTTACAGACCTGCTCTTTAGCTGACCCACTAATCCACTAATCTGAGTGGATGAATCCATTCAGGAAGAAAGCGTTCTCATAACAGGATCAACTCCAAGAAACTTTATGATGAAGATTAAATTTCAAGATGCATTTTGGTGGGGCCATCCAAGTCTTGGCAATATTCATGGCTACCACATTCCCATAACCTCACAAATCAATAAGAAAATATAGGAAACCCAGAAGGAAAGAATCGAAAGTTCAGGGAGGAAAACCAAGCAACAAACAAGTAGATGGTGAGTTAGTTGTCCAAGGAACACATGAATTAGATAAAGGCAAAGGAGAAAATATCTTTACATCTATTTCCAAGTATCACAAAGTCAGGTTATATCAAGTGCTCATTAAGATGGACAGAAATGAGTAACTTTATGCACTCTGATGGGTGTGTAAACCAGTTACGTATTCTGAAGAGATGACAGTACTTTGTGAAATTAAATATGCATTTTCTATATGACCTAGTAATTGCATTTCATGGTAAAGGCTGTAAAGGCCATCTGTGAGAATATGTTACTATAGTAGAGGTTGGGGAAACCTAAATGCTCGCAAGTCCAAGAACAGAGAAATCAAATATGATGGATGCATACTATGAATAGCATGAAGCAGTTAAATGGGCATGCCTATAAAGACAGGCCTTAAGGTTATCATGATGAATTTTGACAATAAAAAATTAAAGGTGGTAAAATACCAGTTACATTATGAACACACACTACATTTTCTTAACATATTACATATTTATTCAAAGACATCTAGTAAGTAAACTAGAGTCAAGACCTATGAGATGATAACAAAGAAATATATCATGATTTATAGATGTTTGAACTAGATGGATGATGGTAATGGGTCTTGAACGGGTGATTCACTTGGAAACTTGACATAAATCCTCCTCCCCCATTAAAAAAAGAAAACTCTAAATAAAAGAGAGAGGTGATAATCAGGTAGGTAAGAGGATTGTCAGTCTGGCTAAAAGATGAGGGAAAAAACATCAAAGAGTCCTGTAAATTCTAGTCATTATAGAGATGGTTTGGAAATGTAAGAATAAAACAAAAAGAAAATGGTGACACCTTTGGTTTTACAGAGTGTGAGAAACTTTGTGAGGTTGGGGGTAAGTTTTCTTTTTTATTGAGAAACATGTGGAGTGGTTTGCTATGCTAAGCATGGTTTGCCACATTGCCCTATACTATAATTACACCTTTGGTTTCCAGACCTGCTTGCCCTATGCAAGGTGCTTTGTGAAATGAGGTGTTTGCCTCTTGCTCTTGTTGGATCTTTTCAACAAATAACAGAGAAGGGTGAGTTCTCCAAGTACCTTCTTGCACTTATGGCTCTGCCTTGACTATTGGGTTGCAGTTACCAGTGCTGGCAGGGATGCTCAAGGAGACAAGAAGGAATTCGGATCTGTGGTCCTTTGAGATATATAATTATGAAGCTGCCATAGAAATGAGTCAGCCTATGAAGTTGAGCCATTCCCCCAAACAAGCCAGAGTACTTTGACTTCTTGAGTCATGAGATGCACCCTCCACTTTAATACTCCACTCACAACCCCAGAGTTACCTTACTTCCACATTGGATCCTACAGGCATGTTGATGATTAACTGTTAAATATACATGTGTGCATGCATACATATATACACTTGAATCTCAAGTCCACGTAAACATTATGTTGTTCTTGGAGCCGTGGAAGGATTGAGAAGAGCTAGCTAATGTATTTCCTTAATAGAAAAGAACACATGAAAGATAGGACCAAACATTTTGAATGATGCAAGCTACTGCAACATGAATAATGACAGGGTGTGATTCAGTTAACTAATTTTGGACTAATTATAATTGAGAGTGGGCAAAAGCAAGTTCATGAGTAGCAAGAGAAAAATGCCAGACTATCAGCATGTATAGAATTCAGTGATTTGAAATACTACTATAAGAACTAGTGGGAAATAAATTATACCAATTGAAACAACAAAATGTTCAGCTTTTATCCACAATTTAAACTGGCTCCATCTGTACTCCTATATTATTTTGTGCTCTTCCTTAGAGTTACAACTGCCCAGAGGATCATCAATATTTATTGTCTTGACATATTTATTTCATTCTCTCTTGAAAACACTTCCATCAAACTTGTGTTCTTACCACTCCATGAAATCTCACCTAGGTCTTTAGTGAGCTCTATGTCGCCAAATTACACATGGGATTCCAAATCCCTTTCTGAACTTGCTTCTTAGTAGCACGTTTGCCTCTCTTCTTATAACTCCCTTCGTTCTTTTTCTCTTTCTTTTTTTTGTCAGTCATGGGGCCTCAACCCTGGGCTTGGGCATTGTCCCTCAGCTCTTCAGCTCAAGGCTAGCATTCTACCACTTGAGCCATAGCACCACTTCTGGCTTTTTCTGCTTATGTGGTGCTAAGGAGTCGAACTCAGGGCCTCATGCATGCAAGGCAAGCACTCTACCACTGAGCCACCTTCCCAGTCCCCTTCATTACTCTGAAATACTCTTTAGACTTGCACAGAACTTACAAAAATACTTCAGTGTCCCTGTGCTCCTTTCACCTTACTTTCGCTAATAATAGCATCTTCCATAACCACAGTGCATTTTTAAGTTCCTAAACCATACTTCCATCTTCTTAAAACTCTTCCCTCTCTTAGTTACTTATGGCCTGGGTGCTGTTCCTAAGCTTTTTCAGTCAAGGTTAGTATTCTCACACATGAGCCATGGCTCCACTTCTAGATTTTTAGTGGTTAGTTGGAAATGAGTCTCATGGACTTTCCTGCCAAGGCTGGCTTTGAACTGTAATGTTCAGATCTTGTCCTAGGGTCTATCTAGATCCTATGATATCTATCTAGCAGCTCATAGGACACTGGTGCCTGACTTGGTTACTGTTTGATGGTTCTCCTACAGTTTCTTTCCTGGTTGGCATGTCTCAGTGCTCCCTCCTTGGACTTCTTCTTATTTAAATTTACTTCTCACATGACCTCTTCTAGTTTCAAAGTTCAAGACTGAAGAAATTCCCAAAGTATTATCTCCATACTGAAACCATCTCTCACATTCCTGGCTCATCTATCAAACTGTCAACTGATCCTCTTTACTTTGGTGCCTCACTTTACCTTGGTATCTCACTTCAATATGTCATATTTGAACTCATTCTGTCTCTGTCATCCAACTTCTTATTCCATCTTTCCTTCAGTATATGGTTCCATCATTCCACAATAGGAATTGTTCTGGATCATTTTCTTCCTCACATATAACTACTTCAATCTGACACCATATCCTACCTGCTTAAACCTACAAATATGACCTACAGCTCCAGACTAAACCACTTCCATCCCTTTTCTAGATTATTAAAATAATCTGTCATCTGGATGTCTCCACTACAGGCCAATGAGAGATTCTTTTGAAATGCAAATGATGTCATGGTCACTCTACTGTTCAGATTCTCTCAGTGTATTCTGATAGCCATAAATCCATTATCTCCTTAGATTAAGTCTCTGGGACTTGTCATGGCTTTACAAGATCCAATATCACCTACATCATCTTTTCCCACTATCTAACTTCATTTGTCTCCTTCACTTGTGTAGCTTCCTAGCTATATCCTAATATGTTCCTAGTGGGTATTTAGGGGGGGGCCTGTATAAACAACACATTTTCCAGTTATTCTAACTTAGGGTTTGCCCTTTCCTTCAGAGTAGCCTTCTCTGCCCTGCCTTGTCTGAGGCGATACCCTGTCTCCTGAAGCTCTGTCCCGATCTAGCCTTGTTTTCTAAATAAGAATCTGACACATGGCTAGCTGGCTGATTGGTTAATCACATGCTCATTTACTATTCATCTATCTCTTACCCTACACTATATAGTCTATGGGAATCAGGACTTTGTCTGATTTTGGAGTCACTGTTGATCCTCTGCATGGATCAGAATAGATTCTCATTTGTTGACAAATGACAAATCTGGCAATAACAAAATTTAAAATGCAGTTTAAAAAATGTTAAGATTTTGCCAAAGACTAACTGAAATTTTGGTCACTTATGATGAAATAGATTTGTGGAGTTTGTGTGTGTGTGTGTGTGTGTGTGTGTGTGTGATCCTCTCAGTCTTATTGCATAGAAGAATCATCAGTTGTAAATACTCAATATCTATGGGCAATAACAGATATGTCAACACAATATTTCAAATGTAAACCATTTTTATGGATTTAACCCAAATGATTATTCAGGTAACTTGAAGTGATATGTATGGCCCACCAGTTCCTTACCATATGAACTAAAGAAACACAAGACATGGCTTCATCTCTGCCTACAAAGGCCTTCTTCCCGGGTCATGCTCCAGTGATAAGTAGGTGTTAGGGTTTAAAATTATATCCTTGGCTAGCTTAATGATGCTATAAATATTTTCTTCTTTTATCTCTAAAGGGTATATACATATATATATGAATTACATGTATAGACTATATTCATATTCTATGTATTTCTCATTTTCCCTGAAGCAGTGTTCTATCCTCAAATAATCCATAAAGATAAAAGGCAATTTCAGATATAACCAAAACCCCAAATAAGATCTCCCTGCCCTTTTAAATTGGCATGTTTTCTTACAAGCTCTGAGAAAAACAACACTAAGTTATGGTGGTATTATTTGTAGGCCCTAAGGAAGGATGATAAAGTTAGTCATAAGTTTATTAGGAAAAGCTCAACATTCAGATTTGGGCTTCTCTCACCTGTTTCAATTCTACCTTAATGTCCTTTCCTTGGGTCTGATCTGGTTCCTTTTGTTCCTTCATTGTACCTGGCTTGCTTTTCATTCATCCTTTTTAAAATATTGGTTAGTGTAATAAGGCCATAAAAGAAACATACACTAATAAATTAAGGAAAACCCAACAAAAAATTCAGACAATAGGTGGTTTGCCCAGTGGTTATTCATCCAGAGATTTCAAAAAAGAATGCTAATTACTTTATCAACATGTCCTTAGAAGATTTTACTGAGATACCACCCCTTCCTCAAGTCTGGCTTCTTGTCTTACACTCATTGAGCCCTGAGTCTCTTAACTATAAATCAGATCAGACATACCTTCCAAGGAAAATTGTTAGGCTCTTAGTTCAAAGTACTGAAGGAAAGGGAAAAAAAAGAAGCTCAAGGGAGAGTACACCATGTGAGAAATGCCTGGTATGCCCCTGAATGTCAACATTTTCCCTTCTCCTCCAGGAAGTCCTTGGGTAAGAAAACTGTGTGAGAAAAGGGAGAAGTGGAGAGGAAAGCCTATGGCAATTACATTTTTTTACATTTTTACCCAAGGGGAGCAGATATAATCTAGAAGGTAATGAAAACTGCAGAGATTGGAGAGATGATCAAACAATATCAGGTTTCAGAAAGATCCATTGTGCATTGCAAAAGCTATATCCCTTAGATAAGAAGAAAAGGATTTGAGGTTCTGTTATGTAATAATGTATTATGTTATTCCAAAATAATTAGAAGAATGGAGTTTGATTTCACCATGAAAAACTGATAAACATTTGAAATGATAGAATTCAAATTACTCTGATTTGATCATACAAATGTATACATGTGTTAAGATATCACATTATATTCCATAAACAAATGTAATTATTATTTGTTAGCTAAAACACAATAAAACTAAACAGTGATAAAATATTTCTCTAAGCAATCACCTCTGATAAAGGGTTCACAAAAAATTTAACAAGGAAGTTAACAGTAGATACATTTGAAATGGGAAGAGCTCAGGAAAGAAACAGCAGATAAAAATTCTAGACATAAATAATATTGGAAAAAGTACCTATCAGGAAGATACATACAGCATGAACATTAGAATACTCTGCTGAATAAGAAAAATACATTGGAATTTTAACTAGAGAAGAGAAATCTAATCGTTTTCAACTTACTCAAAATTAAAATTCTCAAAGAAGATAATCAAAACAGGACAAAAATCTGAAAAGGAAGCTTTCCTGCAATAGAGCATGAATCAGCAATGCTTGATCCATGATATCATAACATGAATGGTATCTGTTAGACTCAAAGATTTTGAACAGTCAAGTAGAAAGAATTCACAGGGGAGCAAGGAGTGAATTCATTATACTGTGCCAAGGATAACACATGAATAGCCTTTACAGATGTTCAAAGTAAGGAAATTTAGCTTCATGATCTTATAGTCAGCAAGAATAAAGGAGTTGACAAACAGCATTCAACAGGCAAGAACTTAAAGAATATTTAACTCATGAGCCTTGACTGAAGAGACTATTAAAAGATGAACTATCCCCAACCAAGGAATGACAGTAGAACAAAAAGCCAACATTCAATATATGTAAGCAAGATTTTGCAAAATGTTAGATGTTAATGTTAAATAATGTTAATGTTATATAATGTTGAATGTTAATATAAAGATAAAAATAAATAAGACTTCCTGAAGGAAGAACTCTCTACATATATACATAAAGAAAAAGAAATTGCATAAAGTTTTTTTTCTCTTTTTTATTATCTTTAAGTAATTGTACAAAGAGATTCCCATTCTACAAAACAGTATATGAATACAAGGTGTCTAATGACACTGTCACTCATTGTCTCTAAACCATTCTTCTCTCACTTTTCTTTTTTTTTATTGAGATTAAGTGATTACATAAGTTACACATATTTCACAGTATATGGAATAGTGATACTTAGTTAAAGTCACAAACACATTTTACCCTTCACAAGGCAAATTGTCATTATCATGGTCTATAAAGTTTGTGAATTCTGAGTTTGACAATACAATTATTTCTTCTACATCAGGTGATGTTTACATTTCTTTCCTTTTGCTTAGTTTAAGCTGTTCCTTCTTTCCCTCTCATTTCTCCCTTCCCATCACTGTCTTTGGGTTTTGTAGTTCATTTTCATCTATGTCCAGTGTTGTATGTTGTTCAATTTCCCACCTATTCTGTGTCGTCCTCCTAGCTTCCCTCCATTGCATGCACACACACACACACACACACACACACACACACAAACACACACACACACACACACACCATATATATGATCAAGAACATGAAGCCATTCAGCAATGACACAATAAATGAGTGGCTGTCCTTTGTTTCTCCAGTCCTGTTTACTTTGTCATATTTCCTTGCTTTTTGGCTTTAGCACCCACATATCAGGGAGACCATATGCTGTTTATCTCTTTTGCTCTTGGCTTACCTCACTCAAAATGATTCTCTCTAGTTTCATCCATTTCCCTGCAAATGACATTATTTTGCCCTTTCTAATGGCTGCATAATATTCCATTGTATATAGGTACCACATTGTTTGGATCCACTCATCAGTAGTGGGGCATCTGGTTTGTTTCCACATCTTGGCTATTGTGAACAGTGCTGCAATGAACATGGAGGAGCACGTGTCCTTGTATTCTGGTTCCTGTTGTTCAGAGTAGATGCCTTGGAGTGGTATAGCTGGGTCACAGGGGAGGTCTATATTTAGCATTCTAAGGTGCCTCCAGACTGCTTTCCAAAATGGTTGTATTAGTATACATTCTCACCAGCAATGCAGTAGGGTTCCTCTTTCTCCGCATCCCCTCCAGCATTTGTCATTGGCTGAATTTAGGATGTGGGCTACACAAAGCTTTTAATTGTAAAAATTATGCAAGGTGCTGGTGGCTCACATATGTAATCCTAGCTATTTGAGCGGCTGAAATCTGAGGGCTGCAGCTCCAAGTCATCCCATGCAAGAAAGTCCATGAGACTCCTCTCTCCAATTAGCTACTCAAAAAAAAAAAAAACCAAAAGTGGAACTGTGGCTCAAGTGGTAGAGCACTAGTCTTGAGCACAAAAGCTCACGAACAGCATCTAGGCCTTGCATTCAAGCCGTAAGACCAAATAAAAAAAATTTAAGTATAAAATACTATGCCATCAGGTTTAATATACATGTTATATTGTTTAGAGTCTAAGCTGCTACATCAAAGAAATCTCAAACACAGTGCATGACTATTCCCCCCCTCTTTCTTTTAATAAAATTATCTAGTACTACAGGAAAGCTCTCCTTGATAAGGCCTTCAGGGACTCTGGATCTGTTTACCTTGAAGCCTGAAAATCTCTCACCAGCATTCTATACCTTAGCTCAAGAGCCCCTGTGTCTATAAGCAGGGGAAGAGTGGGGAGCAAGGAGAGGGGCACAAAAGAAACCCAGTGGCTTCGTCTTTCTACTTATGTACTTAAGTTGTATACCCAAGGTGAACATCAAGGAACACTAGAATAGTGCAGAAATCCATTGTGGCATTTCTTCCTTTTTCTTTTATGTTTTAGTGGAGGGTGCCAGCAAGAACTCCAGGGCTGGCAGAAGCTCAGGCCTGAGTGGAGCCGGGGTCCAAAGGTGGGCATAGTGCTTACAGTACTGAAGTTTGAACTGGAGGCCTTGTGCTTGCTCCGCTGCTGTGCTTCACACCTTGCCCTGGTTTTGTGCTGGTTATGTTTGAGATAGAGTCTTCCTTCCTATGCATGTGCCTGAGCCACAAACACCCATTTTAGGCTTTCTGTCATTGCTCTGATGACAGATTTGTGCCAGCAAGTCTTTTTTCTCTCCATGAAGATCAAGTTTCAAGGACTTTTCAGCCTGGTCTCTTCTCAAACTGCGATTCTCCCCTTCTCAGCCTCCCAGGTGTTTAAGCTTACAAGAGTGAGTCACTGGCACTGGCTTCAGGATGTCATTTCTTATAAAATCTTTGTGTTTTTCTAAATCCCCAATTCCAAGAAATCAGGGATTAAAAATAGGAGAGAAATGCATTATTTCTTGGAGGAATCAAAACATGACAGTCAAAACAGAGAATGTAACTTATCTGAAAGAATCCACTAATATCAAGTTGAAAGGAAAAATGGAAATACTGCTTTGGGGGCTGGAGACTAAGGTCAACATTTCCAGGGAATTAGGATAGGAGCACAGAGAAGAGAAGCAATGTTCTAATCAGTCCATCTCATTTATAGCTTCTGATTTGTCATGGAGAGAGAGGATACTCTGAGGAGCTTCAAAGAGTTTTCTTAAATATTTTACTTGGATATTGACCATCACAGGTGATGAGGAAACGATTCAACTGGAGAAGGAACTACCCAAGAGAACTAGAGGAAACATTCCTTCAAGCTTATGTAAGACAAGGAATAGGTTCTGTTCCCATTTCCCAGAATGGGAAGCCTCATCATTGAAGGAGCGCCAAGTAGTGTACATACAAGGCCATTCCCTGAGTACTGGGGAAAAGGTAGTGTTAAAATAAAGCTATATTGGGGGGCGGGAGGAGGGTTGGGGGAACGGGGGGAGGAGGGGATGGGAAGGGGAAACAAAGGAGGAGGCTACAATGCTTGATAAGAAATGTACTCATTATCTTGCCCATGTAATTGTAACCCCTTTGTACAGTATTTTCACAATAAAAATAATAATAAAGCTATTCTGAGCCCATATAACAACCTTAAAAGCCAGATTCCTTTAGCTAAACTGATTCTAGGTAACTTGCACCCCAGAAGAAAGCTCAAGAATATTCAAGATGATAAAAATATGCAGCATATAATAATGAAAGACTCCCAATGTATAACAGCTTATCAACAATTACCAAATACAAAGATATGGAAAAATATAACTCATAAAGAGGAAAAATAGATATGGGTTCTTCCATAAGTGCTACCTTGAAGGGATAATAGTTATTTGGCTAGAAAAATTTGCTAGAAAAATTAGACTCCTTTCTACATAGACACATATTGTAAAACAAATTACCAAAAATTATTGGGAATTATTACAGGCTCATGCCTATAATCCTACCTACTCAGGAGATTGAGATCTGAGGATTGTGGTTTGAAGCCAGCCCAGACAGGAAAGTCCAATGAGACTCTTATCTTCCATTAACCAGCAAGAGAAAACTAGAAGTGGGGGTGTAGCTCAAGTGATAGAGCACCAGCCTTGAGTGAAAAAGTTGAGACTGTACAAGGCCTTGAGTTCAAATTTTAGTACCAATTCCAAAACAAACATATTGGAAAGACAAAATTGATATTTTAACAACAGACTTGATGATACGTTTTTAACCTTCCTTTTAGGGAAGACAACTAAATTGTTTCATTGATTCTTGCTTTTGCTGAGTTGTTCAAATGTTGAATTTCAACCACTCAATATATGCCAGCTGCCATTTGTACAAACCACCAAGCAAACACAATCTTTGCTGTCATGTAAACCCACTATATTCTATTGGGTTGTGTGGATGAGACAGAAAAAAATATATAGCATGTCAGGTGAGAAACAATTTCACAAAAAAGCACACCTGGATACAGGAGATATTGATGAGGAGGAAAATGATGTAAGGAGATACTTGAATATTTTTTAATTTAAATCTTATTGTAAAGGTGATGTACAGAGGGGTTACATTTATGTAAGTCAGGTAATGAGTACATTTCTCCCTTATTTTCTTCCACTTTTTCCCCACCTGGCTCCCTTACCCCCAAGTGTAAAGTTCATTTCCAATGTAGTGTTCAGGGAGAATCACTTCTCAATTGGTTTACCCTTTGCCACACCATTTCTGTGATTACCCTTCTCTTTAAGTAACAAAACGTTTGACTAAGTTTAGCTGCCTTTTAAAAAGGCATCATTAGTTTCGAATATCATAGACTTTTTCACATAGAAACACAAAAGAATAACAGCTCCCCACTGAAGAAGTGAAAATGTAAGCATTTTAGATTGCAGTTGCTAAGGAAGTTTCTACAATGACAGCTTCAAGGGCGACAAATGACCAACAACTTTGAAGTCTTCATATCATGAAGATGCTTGTAACACAGTAACACATGCCCACTACTCAAAAAATTTTGCAAATATTACTAGCATCACTTGAAAGTCTCTTCAGAGAAACTTCTCTAGGACTGATAATCCACACAGACTCCCTTGCTCTGATCAGTGAAAATAAGTTCATGCATAGAAAGATGAGAACTTTGCACAGTATAGGAGGATATATTACTGTATTGTATTAAACATGATCAGTGCAATTCAGTCTTATGATGAAGACACACCTAGCTATAGATATTGTTGACTCTACTGGTGATCTTAGCCCATTTCACCGAGTGCTGCTGACTTCCATGGGAGCACTATTGATCTAGTACATCCCTCCTTGCCACTAGGAGAATGAGGCTTGATTGGTTGCCAAGTATCTAGATATCCACTCTGAACACATTCTTATATGGCTACTATTTACAAAGCAAGTCAGTCTGGAGACTAAAGTTGATGGAAAATTAGCATACAATTTGAGAGTTTGACTTTCCTAATTATTTGAAAAAGAAACTTTACTGATGATCAGCTATTGTAATAATCTCATTGTTTTCCTCTTTTTTTATCAAATCCTTTGAAAAATTGCAATTTTGACTAATACTTCAATGATGTTAGGGTACTGAATGTCTATTCTCTAAAGTCTATCTAGGACAGAGTCAAGGGGAGTTAATAGTGTGGTGTGTGTGTGTGTGTGTGTGTGTGTGTGTGTGTGTGTGTTCTAAGCTAACATTTATGACAAATTCTACTGCTACATCTCACTCACACCCATCTTTCTCATACCACCATCCCCTCCTCCTACACACTGTAGCATCTCCAAGTTGAAGACAGCCTAAATGAACTTGAAGGTAGCCTTCCCAGACTATTTGTTTCTGTTCACATTCCAGTGATTCCAGAAGAGCAGTGTCTAGGTCAGCGTGACATGTGCATTTCACAGCCCTTTTTTGATTGGAGGGCAAATGTACAGGTCAGTTTTCAGCTGGTTGATGGCTAGGGCATGTCATCTAGGTGGGACAGAAAACAGGGACAGAGGATTGACCCCATATGTATCTGCTAGATTCAGATAAGAGCTGAAATGATACAAATAACCTGTGGCAGGTGCTTTAGGTAACAGCTTGTTTTCTAACTTTGTATTCTTCTTCCTTTGTAGTTTTCTTGATGCAATGATGTGCTGTAACAATCTTGTTTCCAATTTTCTCTAATAATTTTGAGGTCTTTAAAACTCACCACAAGTGATTACTATAATGATGTCATTGAACATATCCTTCTTGGGCAAAGTCAGCTTTGTTTTTCATCATGGTTGAAACTCAGGAACTTTGACTCCATGTGGTAAAGTAAAAGATTCCCAAAGTTGAGAATCACTGCGGGGAATGCCAGAGAGGACTTTGAATAGCTAGGAGATTTCTTTTCAGGATTTATTATAATTTAAAATCATATTGTTTTTTTTTCAAGAACAATGGGAAAAATTGCCACTTAGAGCTAAGAACTATTTTTTTCCTTTCTGGGACACTGCTGTGTCTAGCCATAGAGCTGAATCTGTATTACTAAGTACAAGTGTAGAATGCATGTCACAGAAATGAGGCTGGATCAGGTGTTGGTGCATTTGCATACTCCAGTACCTGGACTCCCTGCCGCATGAATTGCTTTGTTTTGATGTGACAAGAACACACTTTCTAAAGAGGACAAAAGTGCAAGGAAAGGCCAGCTTGAATCTTAGTTTCTTGCACCACATGAAAACATATGCCAACATGACACAGACGTAATATCACAGCCTGATAAAAAAAGAACATGGCATTGTAAAGGGTGTGGAGGGAAGAAACAAGAAGAGACGCAAGGTTTATGTTCAAGAAAGGGAAGGCTTTCTCACCTGAAAGATGGCCATGACTGATGTCAAGTCTAAGATCTGTACTAACTCTGCAAAGTTTGTACACACAATGTCTTGGTGAAAAAGCAGCAGATACCTGGTTCTCCAGGCTCTTTAAATAAGTACCTTACCCTAAATGAGTGAGTGACAGATCTACCACCTGATTTTAACCACAGATTTTAACCTCTGTCATGGTCACAGAAAAAAGGCAATGAGAAAGATTATGAAAACCAAAGTGCCCTTATGACTTTGATGTGGGCAGGGTTGCCTGGTGCCTAGGAGGACCAACTTCATGGTACATTCCAACACCTGTAGCACTGTGAGTGGCTACTGATTCTTATCTGTCCAGGTGGCTTCCCTTGCATTACCTTTGTCTTCCTCTTAGAGGCACAAAGAATTTAAAACCAGTTGAAAACATGTGTTTGTACGAAGGTACAAACACTATGCCTGAGCTCCACTTAAAAACTACCTGTATAAACAATTCATGGGGAAATGTGAATGTTAAAACCTTATCAAGCCTCATGTATTTAACTCAAGGTACATATTTTCCTGATGTCTTATTTCCCTGAAGAAAAGAATCTTTGTCTTTGAAATGTCAGCTCAATTGGCTGGCTGGCTTCCCAATTTGTGGGACATCAATATAATGCCTTCATGTGGTACTACCAGCTAAAGTATTCTGGCCACTTGTAAGGTATTCTTTCTGCCCTAAGTCAAAAGCAGTTCATAGAATATTTAGTTCAGCCATACACACTCAAAGTATTCATATCACCGTTGAAACCAATATCTACACGTGAAATGAAGCTAATCACAATGACAATTTGAATCTTCTACGCTAGTAATAGTTCCTTGATATTCGAAGATAACTTTTTCCTGTCCTATAACAATCTCACATGGACACAGGCAGCCTGGGCCTGCCAGAAGACTTCACCTTCAGTAGTTTGAGAAGGAGTGAAAAGTGAACTAAAACAGGTAAGAAGTCTGTGTCTCAGGTTGAACTCATGACTTGGGTCTCTTCAATGGAGTGGCTAGCCTTCGGTCTAAGGAATTTAGGAATCTATGTACAAATGTTATAGACACTAAATTACATTTAATTATATATTTCACAAAGATAACATTTTTCAAAAAAAAAAGGCCTTGCTGAAAACTGAGATTTGGTACAAGAGCTGTTTACTTAAAATCTTGGTTCCAACAGTTATCATCTATGTTACTATGAGCAAGACAATTACCTAACTGAACTTTGTGTCACCTCATCAGAATGTGAACAATCAACTCTCTACTGGGTCATGTGTAAGTATTAAGAGTATAATTCAGTCTCAGTCTAGTGTCAAGTATAAAGCATAAAGACTCCAAAAGTTTCTTTTCATTCTCTTATCTCTCCTTTTTTTGCTCTCTGCTAGCTTTATAAAGTCATTAGCTCAAGTTTATAAAAAACTATCTTTAATAGGTTGTGTATAAAATATTGACTGAGAAAAATTAGAATGACCCAGAGGCCCCCTGACCTCCAGCTATCTACAGGGACTCAAATATTCCAGTCAGTCTTGAAGAATCAAGCTTATTTCTCCCCTGAATCTTTCCTAGATTACAATAGCCTTTATTAACCCCTCTTTTGCTGAGAATATACCTAAGTCTTGGTACCTCACAGCATAGCAAGTTGGGCTATTCTGTCAGGTCTTGTGAATCGTTAGTCTTGGCTTTCAAGTTAAACTAAAACTTAGTATAAAGAGATCATTGGTTTCCATTCTAGCTTTGAGAATAAATATGTATATATACATAAATCAATGTGCCAAAAAAGATTAGCTCTGGACTAACAATCATTTCTAGAACTCCAAAACTAGCAAAAACAATAATGTAGACTGGTCCCAGAAACCCTGAAAAAGTTTGTTTCTCAAAAAAGTTAACTATCAGCCGGGTGCTGGTGGCTCACGCCTGTAATCCTAGCTACTCAGGAGGCTGAGATCTGAGGATCGTGGTTCAAAGCCAGCCCGGGCAGGAGAGACCGTGAGACTCCTTATCTCCAATAAACCACCAGAAAACCGGAAGTGGCGCTGTAGCTCAAGTGGTAGAGCGCTCGCCTTGAGCTCAAGAGCTGAGGGACAGTGCCCAGGCCCAGAGTTCAAGCCCCACGACAGACAAAAAAAAAAAAAGTTAACTATCTTCTTGAGTTAAATCAATTAAATATAATTAAAATTCTTGAAGTCTTTAAAGAGAAACTTCTCTGAAGAAGAAAGAAGAATGGCCAATAGACACATGAAGAAATGTTCAACATCCCTAGCCATAAAAGAAATGCAAATCAAAACAACATTGAGATATCACCTCACCCCAGTTAGAACGGCAAAAATCAAGAACTCTAACAACAACAGATGCTGGAAGGGATGTGGACAGAAAGGAACCTTACTTCATTGTTGGTGGGAATGTAAACTTGTTCAACCACTTTGGAAACCAGTATGGAGGTTCCTCAAAAGACTTCACATAGAACTCCCCTATGACCCAGCAATCCCACTTTTGGGCATTTACCCAAATGTTTACAAACAAGACCACACTAAAGCTACCAGCACAACTATGTTTATTGCAGCATTATTTACCATAGCTAAGATATGGAACCAACCCAGATGCCCCTCAGTAGATGAATGGATCAAGAAAATGTGGTATATATACACAATGGAATTCTATGCCTCCATCAGAAAGAATGACATTGCCCCATTTGTTAAGAAATGGAAAAACTTGGAAAAAATTATATTAATTGAAGTAAGCCAGGCCCAAAGAAACATAGGTCCCATGGTTTCCCTTATTTGCAATATCTAGTATATGTATGAGTCAAGCAGAAAAGGTCAGATAATGTGATGTCAGGAAAATGAACCCTTAGATATGTTTTTTTCTTTCATGCATGTGTTTCTAATGCATTTATAAGATTATTTCTTTGTTGCTTTGTATGTCCCTCCCCCACAGTATAACCCCTGCTTTCACTAAAAAAATAAAATAAAATAAAATTCTTGAAGTCTTACATTAAATGCACTCTTTTTAGTTTAGCTTTGTTTGAGACAAGAGTTTTGTGTATTCTAGGCTGGTCTCAAATTTATAATCCTCCTGCCTCAGGCTCCCAAGTACTTGGATATAATGTATATAATATAGTGTATATAATCTATAATGTATAGCACACCCTCTATTCCTCATTCTTGTCTCCCTTTTTAACAGTAGATAATGGGTTTTATTATTCTCATAAGTGCAGAGTGAGTACTTTGATCATATTCAGCCTCCTCATGTCATAGGGTAGATTTTAACAACTGTAACTAAGCTTTTCTGATGTAAAACCATTGCCTAGTTTGAAAATAGAGAGAATTTTAATAAAATTACAATAATTGTAGACTTTCAATCACTCAGACATAGTCTATTGTCATAGTGTAGAGACAATCACATGACTTTGAGTTACGGATCACTTTTTTTTTCCTTGAAAACAATGTGTCAGGCCCTGTATGATGGCTCATACCTGTGATCTCAGCTACTCAGGAGGTAGAGATTTAAAAGATTGCAGTTGAGACTAGACCAGAGAAAAATTAGTGAAATTACATCTAGGCCCACATGCTAATGATCCTAGGTAAGTGGGAAAATGAGTATTATGGTCAGAGGTTGAACCTGGACAAAAATATGAGGCCCTACCCCTAAAATAATTCAAGTAAAAAGAGTTGGGAGTGTGGTTTAAGTGGTAGAGTGCCTGCCAAGCAAGCCCAAGGCCCTGAGTTTATATTCTAGTACCACTAAAATAAAAATGCAACATGCATATGTATAGAGAAGAACACTTCTCTACAAAAAAAATTAAATTTCACCAAAAATAGAAGTCTATTAGTGAGCTTTGCAGTTGCAAAACTGCTCCCTTTCAGATTTTTGAAAGCCCTATCTCCAGTCTTTATTTCCAGAGAGGATAAAAAGCAGACTTTGTGTGAATTGGGATGTGCCTAATCACACTCTCTCTTTCTAGTTAGCAATTTTAGCCAATTATTCATTGCTGACTCCAGAAATAAACTGTACACCTCAGAAACAGGTATTTATATAATGCACACATTTGTGTGTGTCCATATACATAGTTCAATTGCCATTTTTATAAAACATACTTGAATACATGATTCAGCTATTTTAAATGATGTACTAGGAGCACACAACTTATCTATTTTCCTAGTGATACCATGATCTTAACAGGACAGAAACAACAACATAACATCATTTGCTTCTTGAAGTCATTTGAGTAAAGCTGGGCTATTACTGATTAGTTAAACAGTCCTGGGAAAGAGACATGGCCCTATGGAAAATGACCCCAGGGCCATCGGACGAGCCAGGTTAAACAGTCTTAGGCAGATGGGTGGCCTACCTTAGGAGCTTTACACTTAATTAAGAAGGGCAGTTTGGGCATGGTGCAGGGGTGTCAGTATGGGAATAAATAATCACCCTGCTTGTGTGGCTGTAGTTACTGTATGCACCCATCCTAACCAGTGAAGCCCAGTTTGGAGCCTGGTAGAGTTTCCACTCCCCCATCTGGGAATTAAGTGTCCTGGGGCTCCCTTCCTCAAGCTTGTCAAAGCATGGAGAGAAAATGAACCACCCTCACACAAAAGGACCATTGATGGGACCCCAAGCCAACTGGAAAACATATATGGCACCTTCTCAACTCATTTCTTTCCATTGCTGCAAAATAAGACATCTTTTAATTTAGATTTCCATTTAATGAAAGAAAAGCATTGCATTGACAAGCGCTTACAAGTGAGCCATAAGCCAGGGAAGAGTTCAGTTCATTAGAACTACAGTTTTAGTAAACACCTCAATAGATAGGTCCAGTTCATAAAAATCAGGCCAGGTTGTTGCACATCTATGTTTAACCTTGAAGAACTCTTGAGATTCCCAGGCTGCAAAAGGCCCAGGGAGAGAGAAGACAAGGGGTGGGAGGGAGACATATGTGTGGGGAGATGGCTTTGCTCTGTTTTCAGTGAGAGATTTTTCTCCCTGAGCATATGAAGATAATTTCTCAATAGAAACTAATCCTACACTGCATGTCACATAGAACATGTGCTTGTACCTTAGTAAGTCAGCGTAGTTGATTCAAAGAACTATGTGTAAACAATAGAAAGAGAATTGTCCCCTGGCAAAGAGAAATTCTTCTGTTTCCAGTTTATTCTTTAATTGATCTCTGTATAAAGCACATGAATTCTCTCTCCCTCTCTCTCTAATTGATCTCTGTGTAAAAAACATGAAGGGATTCTCCCCCACAACCCCTACTCTAAGCTAATGCTGTTTTCCAGTATCTGAGCTGCCAATGTACCATAAGAAATCCACTCATTGACATGACAGAAAAAGCAGTTGTACAGCAGAAATGGTATGGTCTGTTGCAATAAATTACAGGTTTCCTTTTCATGTTCAGGACAAGAGGCGGCCCTCATGCAATTAGCTACAGCTGGTTAAAGAAAGAGCACATGCATCTGCAAAGAGATCACACTGAGAACCAGCTCTTATTTTCTGGCATATATCACTAGAGGAACAGAAGAGGAGACCTGATTTTTGTCCCTGAGCATAAGCCCTTTTTAAAACATATATTTCCCCTCTGCATCACAGGACAGTATACCATTTGGGGAAATAAATCTACAGTCATGATTTTTCCCCCTTTCAGTCACTTGTTATGATTTAAAAAACAAAAAATGAGTGACTTCCACTTGATGCTTTTCTTAGACCTCGGAATTCTTTTCTTTGGAGTACCTTAACCTAATGCTCTTAATTACATACTTGTCAATGTGTGCTCTCTTATTGGCCCTTTATGTTGGTATACTAGAATTATTCTAGAAAGATGATTTACTATGCTTTATTTTTTTGTGCCTGTTGAATACTTTTCATGATGAAATGTCTAGGACATTTCTTTGAAAAAATAATAAAAGGTGAAGGAACTACTTTAGAAATATTGCAGATGCACATTCCAGGGACAGTGGATAATAAATAGATGAATAACATATTCACACCTCTTTATTACTTAAATTTGTACAACTGTCCTGGTGCAGGCTCCAAATAGCTTGTCCCTTTAAGGAGAATATAGATATATCTATACAATGCACATAGAGTGTAATGATCCATTTTACAGTCCAAGCAAGATGAATGAAGAGAGAAGGTGGAGGGAGAATGCAGTCTTCATATTCAACGCATATCCTGTCAAACTAGGAAAATGAGGGCGAGGAGTTGGGTTGGTAGGTTGGGGAAGAATTATGAAAGGAGTAATATTGAGTAAGATGCATTGTACTCAAAAACTGACATGTTGCATGGTAACCTCCGTGTATAACTACTTAAAGATAATTTTAATATATATATATACATATATTTGCTTTTATTGTTTTTATTTAATTTTGCTGCTGCTGGGGCTTGAACTCTGGGCCTAGGCACTGTCTCTGAGCTCTTTTTGCTCAAGGCTAGCACTCTACCACTGGAGTCATAGTGCCATTTCTGGCTTTTTCTGTGATTGATTGGAGATAAGAGTCTCACAGACTTTCCTGCCTAGTTTGGCTTCAAAACACAATCCTCAAATCTCAGCCTTCTGAGTAGGTAGGATTATAGGCATGAGCCACTGGCACCCAGCTATGAAAAATATTTTTTTAGGGGCTGGGAATGTGGCTTAGTGGTAGAGTGCTTGCCTAGCATGCAGTAAGCCCTGGGTTTGATTCCTCAGTACCACATAAGCAGAAAAGGCCAGAAGTGGCACTGTGGCTCAAGTGGTAAAGTGCTATCCTGGAGCAAAAGAAGCTCAAGGACAGTGCCCAGACCCTGTGTTCAAGAACCAGGACTGGCAAAAAAAAAAAAATTCTTTTTAAAAGACTCAAACCATACTTATTATGCAAGGAAGTTAGTTCTAAGAAGTCTGGAATTCCTTTTCCATAATAAGGATTTCAGTATAGTATAATTCTTAGTATATTCTTATATTTAAAATCACTTTAAAGGGGAAAAGGCACATGTGCTAAAGTTGAAAAACAGTGGCCTATTGAGGCCCTAAGTTCAACTCTTTGTACCATCACCACCAAAAACAGAAACTACCTATGTTCTGAATAATTCTGGTTGTCAAAAGCCATTTTACAAATCAGAGTAAATGTCAAGAAATTAAGGCAGAAAATTGTCCATATTTATCTTCTATAACTTTTTAGGGTTTCTATATAGTTATCAATAATTCATTCAGATGCATTCAAATCTAATGAAATAAGAAGTTTTGCCTTGTGTCTGTTTTTTTCTTTTTTTTTTTTTGTTCAACACAGAAATGAAAATCATAATGGAAATCATCTGTAATTACTAATTCTTTCAAAAACTGGCTTTTTCTTACAGAAAAGCAGTAAGGCTACTGATGTTTAAAAGGGGGGAGAAACTTGACAGTTTAGCTGAAGATCACAGGGAATTTGTTGAGATGTCTCTAGAGCATTTGTCTGAAGATTTATTTTTAAAACTGTGCTTAAAAGTAAAAAGCCACTTCCCAGTGTTCCTCCCTTGTGTTGCAACCAGCCTCAGTGTGCCATCAAAACAAAGAGAAGGATTCCCAGATTTTTGTTTCATTAGAGTTAAGAGAGACACATAGAGAAAACCCTTTAAACAACTAAACAGCAAATCATTGTTACATGTTTGCAAGAAAAGAAAGGAAGCAGAGTATGTGCCCAGACAACAAATTTCTATCCTTTCAAAACCTGTAATTTACTTAAGAGTGTGCGGTTCCCTTGAACTGGACTTCAGACTCCTGTGTAATGAGCAACTTAGGGGTGAATGGAAGAAACAGGTTGGTGGGGGAGGGAGGTGGATAATGAGATCTGAAGGACAATCTTTGCAAAGTTATGAGAACTAAGAATGTCTTTTGAACCTTTTCAAATTAGTTTCTATTTTGCTTCTTCAGAGATCACTTTTGCTCTTAAGGAAAGGGGAATGCAGTGGAGCATCTAATGTATATCCCACAAAAAGAGGGAGGAAAAGGGTGGAAAGGGGAGGGATGGGTGAAAATGTTGAAAGGGGTGACATTAATCAAGATATATTGTATTCATAAACTGCTTTGTTAAATCGTAACTCCTTTGTGCAACTACCCAAAGATAATAAAAAAAATTAAAGAAAGAACAGGCTAGAGGGGTCCCCATTTCGAGTGTCAGATGTCACGTTCAACTGGTTTCTATTTAGTAGAGACCATCTTCCAATACAAGTGACACCACCGGGGAATAAAAACAAGGAAAACTGAAACATAAACAACTACAAAGGCCTACTGGGAATTACCACTATTCCATTTTTGGAGGAAGTAACCAATTTCTTTGTCTCTGGAGACAGTTCAAACAGATGAGAACAAAAACTTTTTTAAAAAAAATGCATAATGTGTTTTTAAAAACCCAGCAGCAATAAAACAAAGGATCCATCTTCTTTCTTTTGGAATATAAAATTACATATGTCCTATAATGCTGGCCTTGTTTAAACATCACTTAGAGAAGATAGGTGACAACTTAGGAAACGGTTAAACAAATGTTTTCTTGACAGTCGCATGGTATCAGCTGAATGCATGATATCTTTTATTTGTACTTGGTGGGGGTGGGGGGAAAGAACATGGAGCTTCTTAATGATAATGGTTTTAATTGTTTTGGTAATTCTTGAGGATGAGGTCATAAAATTCAGAAGCAAAGCCACCAAATCCACAAGCCCAGACCCTCAAACTACCCCTCAATAGAGGACAGTAATAGATGGGTGGATGGCTACTCCCTGTTAAAGACCCTCCTGGGAGCCTATTGAGTTGCAGGTAAGGACAGAAAGTACTATGCCTTACTGAAACCCTGCTGAGTCTTTTCCTAAGGAGCATTAAACTTTTTCATGGGACAACGTGTGTTGGAGAGGGGTGCCAAGCACCCCGCTGCCAAGCAAACAGACACACCTATTCTCAAGAAGCTTCCAATCTAACTGAGCAGACAGAAAACTCACTCATACAGGACAGTGGAGGGGAGAGTGTTACAAAATGGGACACAACAAAAGAGGGTAAAGGTGGGGAAGCACATTTAAAACCAGGGATTGGCAGAAGTCTTACTGAGCACTCACCTGAAATCTCACAGAAGCAGAACACATGGCTAATCCAGGGTTTCCTGGCCTTAATACTATAATCCTTTGTAGTTGGGAAGATGTTTAGCAACATCCTGGACTTCTACCCACCAGCTGCCAGAAGCATAGTGCTCTCACCCTACTTGTGATAACTAAAATGGTGTCAGATGTTAAAAGTCTCCGGGTAGAAACACAATCATGGTTGAAGAGCACTGGTCTGATGGGAGGTGGAAGCAGGTCTGGTAAAGTAAGAGACGAAAGAATGTCAGGATGTAGCTAGAGTAGACTGAAGGGTGGTAAGGGTTGGGATTGAGATCAGAGAGATGAGGATTCTGATCTTGTAAGGCTTCCCAGGCCACTGCAGACCCCTTGTCTATTACACAGCAGTGAAACCAGAAGCCATTGAAGAGCAAAGGAGACTACTGCAGTGGACGAGTAGAGTCACACATGGGATTTCTGCTCATAGAAAAGAAAGGCAGGCCTGGGACAGAGGGAAATTATGCCTGAGCAATTGGCAGCAAAGGATTGCCATTCATTGACATGAGAATGAAATATGGGAGATAGAGCATTAGCTATGTAAGTGCTTCTCAGGACAAAAGGACCATGAGTGTGTTTTCACAATTGATGTTCATTCTAATACAAGAATTTCAGTGTATGTATATGAGGTGTGCCCATGCTATGGATATATGAAAGAAACATTGCTCCTTTGGGGTACATTTCAAGATGATGTCACAGAATGTGTGACAAGTTATTTTTTTCCTCAGAGGAAAGCTACAATTGTCCTAAATTTGAGTATTATTAATCTAAAATAAGTGCCATTACCAATGAGACTAAGCACACTAAAACTAGATCCCTTTAGGATTTTGTTCTTCTCTTGCAGAAGTGACCCATGTTGTATCACCATGTGTCTGGAAGTTTCCATGTCACTCCCGCTGGAGATATTCAAGCACATAGACTAGAGTTTATTGACCCCTGTATTAATCTCAATTCCTATCATGTAGTAGACTCAATAAATATCAAGTACATAAACAAGTGAATAAAAGAATGGTAACAAAGAGATCAATTATTGTGATTTATATTCACAGTACACCATTAAACACACAAATCTACCCCAAAGGAAGTAGAAACAGTATCACACTTTCCTGCCCTTTTCTCTCACATGACCATCACTACTGTCTTTATCACAATTTGGAAGTCAGACCTAAGATGGAATCTCATCCCCCCCCACCCCTACACACAAACCAACAGCATGAGTAGTGTCAGATACCTGGTAAACTCATGAAGCCCTGCTCTGACCTAGCCAGAGCAATGACTGCTATCCAGAGTTTTACAGCCAGGAAACTCCAATCCAAAAATTGTTCTTTTCATTCCTGTGTGTGTGTGTGTGTGCGTGTGTGTGTGTGTGTGTGTGCACATGCGCACGTGCGTGCGTGTGCATGCATGCACACACACACACACGCACATGTATTCAACATTAGTTATATAATATAGGAGATGGCAGGAAATTGGTTTTAATTTTGCCCTGTTCCTAGCACTATTTAGGTCCTTTGATCATAGTCTTTGTCTTCATGGATAATTCTGCCCAGCCCAGTAGAGATGGAAGACTTTAAACAAATAATGCCCTGGATATTTATCTGTGACTGTGGCAAGTTCTGGGAAGGACCAGGCATTGCAGGGGGGAAAGGTAGGGGACTACGTTTCGAATCACATTTCAGTTGAAAATTGAATCTGGAGTTGGAGTTGAGGGGTGGCATGTAGAGCAAGGATGTGAAGCAGCTGGAGAAAAAGAATGGTTCTACTGGGCACCAGTGGCTCATACCTATAATCTTAGCTACTCAGGAGGCTGAGATCTGAGGATTGTGGTTCAAAGCCAGACAAAAAGGAAGGTTCACAGGATTCTTGTCTCCAATTAAACACCTGTTTTGGTGTTTTGCCACATGTGGAGCTGTGGTCCAAAAGTAGTATCCTTGAGCAAGACAGCTCAGTGACAGTGTCCACACCCCAAGTTGTTATGAATGTCTTTATTAATGTCATGAAGATAATGGCCTGGTTTGATGGATGAATTCTCAGGTCTCTTACTCTGTGAGCTACACATCAACCCCCCCCCACACACACACACATACTCACACTCACATAGCCCTGAAATTCCAAAGTCAACTACGTGGCAAGTCTCCTACATTCAAACTGCTAAGCTTTTTAAAGTCTCTCTCCAACACAAGATACTCTTACCTGCACTTAAGCTCTAGACACACACCTTCTCAAATCTATGTGAGTGGTGAGGTCACCAGTTCATGGCATGGTTATGGCTACTGTTGTTCGTTGGAAATTACACGAAACCTTGTAATACTGGGGTCTGCTTTTGCTTTGCTTTTAATGAAGGCTCTAGACAACTAGAGAGGTCATTTTCAAAAGTTTTACTCTTTTCTCTTGAACTCAGAGGAAATGAAATGAAAGGAGCACTTCCCTTTTATTTAAAGAATCATTAGAGATAAGTGGGCTTAGCCAAATGAGGAAAATAAAACATGAAGACCTGTTCCAGCAGTTGCCTCTTCATTCCCTGCCTGGTACTTTCAGGAGAACCCCTGTGGCTCATGTATTTATGTTAACTCTATCATAAAACGTGATCTTTATTGCAACTTGCCATATAAAGTTTCAGCTCTGGGGGCAAGTCTACTTCCCTCCCAAACTACATTTGCAAATGAATCCCTTTTGAAAAACCCTTGAAATATTTGAGGAGATACAACCAGCAGCTCACATCTGAATCCATTCTTCTGTAGCAATCACTTGAATTAAGAGGAAAAAGTCTAGAAAAATATTTTCCCAACTCATCCTAAGTTTCTAGCAACATTTCTTTAATTTGTAAATAAAATAGCCATGATAGATATTGATGGTTATTTAAATTCTTAACAGGTTTCATATATAGTATACAAGTTCCTACAGCCCCTTTCCTGTGGATAACCGAATAATTGTACATATTTGCAAGCTGTTGTCTTTTCCATGCTTCTCTCTAAAATGTTTATAATCTAGTTTAATCACCCAAATTGCAACCCGGAAGGATCATAACACTTTATCAACAGCACAAACTAACACTAAATAAGAAATCTGGATAAAGCGGCCACAGATGGTTCGTTCAATCTATATTGAATGTGAGCAATGAGCAAGGCAATGAGCGAGGAGAAACACAAAAAGTAGCCCTGTTATTCTTTTAGGAGTGACATTACATACAAAGATATTGCATAGCACGGTGAGGCTTAATTTTTCTCTGCTAAGGATGACTAGTCACAAGAGGCATTTCTCTTGAGTTCTGATCATCTTCACGGATAATATACACTACAATGGATACCCTGGTGCCAGCTTCCCAATTGCTCCTACTGAACTTTGGAGGGCATCAGTCTTGCTGGCTTTGCATGTTTCAACAGCTCTGACCACAAGGTGCTGCTGATAATGACCAGATTCCTGCCCCTCCTCCGTCTCATCAACTAACCTTTATAGAGCACTGCAATGAGTAGTAATAGAGGCTATCCAGACTCAAAGGGGTTGAAGAAGTCAATGAAAAGCCCTGATCAGTCATCTAAAGGTGTTTCATGTCAGTGACTGTGCTCAGGAAGTCGAAGCACAGTAGGCGTTGAAGATATTTAGACATCCTCTGAGCAGGCGTCTGGCCTGACCCTTGCAACTAAAACAAATTCTCTTTGCTTTTAAATTGTATCGCCCTCAGGTGCTATCTCTACATGCCCCTAAAACTACATACAACAAAAAATTTTGTCCAAGTGCTATCAACAATTTTGTTCTACTATATAACATTACTTACCTTCCTTAGAGATAAAATGAAAAATGAAGAAAACAAAGGTTAGGAAACTGACAGACTAGCATTTTATTGGTAGATGCAATCAACTTAATGTAATCAAATACTTAAAAAAATAGAACAGGAAAGATCTAAATATGGTGGCTCATGGTATAATTCAAGACCTCATATCAATGAATAAGCTGTCTGTGGTGGTAGGTGGGAAACATAGGAGAATAACAAAAAAAAAAAAATCAAGGCCCTACTTGAAAAATAACTAAAGCAAAAAGGAGTTGAGGTATGGCTAAAGTGGCATGGCTGAAGCACTAGGTCACAAGTTCAAATCCAGTAACACCACCACCACCACCACCACTACCACCACCACTACTACTACTAATAATAATAATGAAACAGGAAATAAGAGAGGAGAAAAGGGAAGAGAAAAGAGCCAAAGATATGTCAATCACATAAAGATTAACTTGTCAAATTTTTGGTTCAATTATGTATGTGTCAAATCATAATTTCAAATCTTCCTATGAACTATGGTAGAAAAAAAAACACTATATTCATTGAAATACGTTTCTTTAAAAAATGAAGCTACTGTTAATAAGAACTGTCTCAAAGTATAGCCATGGCATTGGAGACTTTATGGAGGATCTCATTTACTCCATGGAAGGACAGAATTCTCTCAACAAGGAGATGCCCAATTCCAACTAATAGTCTGAAGTTCACCACCTCATAAGATTGTGGGCACTTTATTTCCCTTTTTATATGGGAAGGATATTTATGAATATTCTCACTGAGAGGCTTTATAATCAATCTAGCTTTATAATACAATAATAGTAATGTGCATGTTTATGTTTTTATGCATTATTTAAAATTTTACATCAGCCCTATAAAGTAGGTTCTAACATCATGCCCCATTGTCAAAAGGAAATTGAGATTCACAAGTTCAAGTCATTTTTCCAAGGTCCGTGAAGAGGTGGAACCACAACTCAAATCCAAGCCTGAAACAATGTTGTTGTCATTCATGGTATTATTCATGGAGGAAAGGCAGTTCAATCTTGAACTACTCTCTTTCTTTGCTCAATAGGTCAATGGTTTACAAATGCAAACTGATGTCTTCTATCTTAAAATTCTTCATAAGATTGTACCCCAAAGATAATTAGAAATGTTCAATAAATTAGAAAGCATAGAGATCACTGAGTCATTAATGCATGGATTTGGCTAAGCTTACACACAACAGTACCTTACACAGAACACATGTAAATATAGCTCTCCTAGCATACCTGGGAAAAAAGTATGTGAGAAAAAAAATGGAAAATGTTTTTAAGTATCTGTTATTTTATTGCTCCTCTACATAGGACTTTAAATAGATAAAAATAGTTATTATTCCTGTAGATCTGAATTAAAAAGTGTGGCTCTCTCTTGGAACTTTCCTTTACACCTTGTTTCTTATTGTTAAATTCTTAAGTCTTATTCTTATTCTTTCTAGTTTTCTCATTAAAAAAAAAATCCTTTCAACTTCTGATTTTGTTTTGTAGGTATTTAGAGATCTGGTTTACTTTAAAACAATGAAGCAGACAGATGCCCCTAAGGCTAACTCATTGAGAATCCGGGAGGTCCGGTGACACAATTAAACTGGCAACAAATCAATAAAAACAGTAGAGAAGAGAAAAGAAAACAATAATTAAAAACATTCTGTCAAAATAGAATAGTAATTTTAAAATGCAAACTATTGTTTTGCCACACTAATTACATTTTAATTTTCAATAGATTGCTGAGGACCATAAAAAGTCTGGCCTTATACCATATTCTGGTGGTCTTTTGTCCCTTACTAAGCTGATAACACTGTGATTAGCTTACAACTCAATGAATGGCAGGGATTTTTTTAACCAAGAAAAGATGGTGGGGAAAAAAAGGAATATGTTGCCTTGCTTGTTATATAATATTAGTAAAACTATGGGATCATTTTGAGATGGCCATTTATTAGCCCTGGAGCATGTGCATACATGTGCATGTAAGATGATTTGTGATGTGTGATGAAATAATGATGATGACAAGGAGGAGGAAGAAGAAAGGAGGAAGAAGAAAAGAAGAGGAAGAGGAGGAGGTCATTTTCTTTTGAGCACCATGTAATAGATACTTTGCATTTAACATATATTTATATTTTCTGATTTCATTCTCATGACAAATGTATTACTCAGCTAATACATGATTCTCTTGTTTTGTACTTGAGTAACTGAAAATTAAAGACCTAAAACAAATTGTTCATGATTACACAGCTAAAGACTAAAAGAATTAGTATCTGAACCCACTTGGAACCCCCAGAGCATGGACTCTGAACCAGGATGGTTCAACACAGCTCCCAAATTCATGATGAAACCTAGACAAGAATCGGTTATACACTTGACTTTCCTTTCACTAATCATTGCTGGACTCCATGAAAGTGAGTGTAAGCTTTTATTTTAAGAATACTCTGATCTCAAAGATGTAAAAAAAAATGAGAAAAAAAACGTGTTCTTACAACTCTTTCAAATAGTTTTGCTACAAAATGATGAAGAATATTGAGTCCTATTTGGTAGGAAAATTATAGTTAAAATAAAGTTTGAAACATGAGAAAGATATGGCAGGATGATTTTTGAAAGGAGAGAGTAAATGATGTAAGAGAGAAAAGGGAGGCTCTTGATTGATATTGTAGGAGGAAGTGGAAACAGGAGCAAAATTACCATTGGATCTTATTTCAGGGAGTAACATATGGGAGGCAGGGTATAAGAAGTAGATGGTTTGTGAATACATGAGGTGAAGGGTGTCTGTGGAATTTATTTTCACATTGGGAAAACTGAAAAGTTTGAAGCAATCAGAACGTTGTTTGAATAGTTGTTTCTAACACACACATACACGCATACACCTAGAAAGGCACACTGAAGTGTTTTCAGGTAAAATGACATGATGTCTAGTATTGTTTTAAATTGAAAGTACATTTCCAAGTTAATGGACTCTAGTAATAATAATTACTGACATTTATTCACACTATGAGCCATGGTACTACATGCTTTACAACTCAACATGATGGCTGGCTCTATTGGTTCTGATTCAATCTGACCTCCATTTTCCTAAAAACACTTTATCTTGGCTTTTCCTGCTTTGTAAACACTTCCTTCCTAGACCTACACACCTAAAATACTTGTCCATGGTTTGGTGAGTGGCTCACATTGTCTGGTGATGGCAAAGCCTGCTGGTTGGTTCTGCTTCCCCTAAAGAAGGCTGGTACTAAACTCATCTTTCTACCTTGGTCGATAGCTGAACTTCCAATCCTCCTTCCTCCATGTTTGACTTCATTTCTCTGATCTCATTGCAACCTAAGTACAGAGGGAAAGAATACAGAGGTCCACTCTAGGCAACTGTGTTGATATATTCATGTCCAGATGTAGGCATTATGACGATGCTATTAAAATAGAATATAAGGGACAGTTTATCCTGACATTTCCTTTTGTATCTTTGGCCCTGTGTCCTCTCATTGAGTCACTAGGTTGGCTCACATCCACCGTCTCAAGAAGAGCTCTGAGTACAGAGAGAAGAGAAGAAATCTACTTCCTGCTACTGAGCTTCAGAAATATGTATAGCTGAAGAATACATTTCAAACACAGAAATCACTTGGACAAAACCTTGAGGGGGTAAGAGAACAAGTCTTCCATAGGCATGAAACAAGGAAATGACTTGTGAAGAGTAAGTCAAGTACCTGGTAAATCCAGTAAAGAGGAAAGGTGGAGCTGGTTGGTGGGGAGGGGAAGTGAAAAATCGGAAATATCAGAAGAGACATACATTATTTGTTAGGGCTGCCGTAACAAATTATTACAAATTGTGTAACTTAAAAGAATTTGTTCTCTCATCATTCTGGGGGATAGAGTCTTGAAATCAAGATTTTCTTTTAAAAAAATTATTAGCATAAATTAATTGTATACAAGTTTCATTCTGACCCTTACATATATGCAAATGACATACTTTGATTGAATTCATCCCCTCTATATTACCCTGAACTCAAGATTTTTCTGTGAGGAAAGAATCTACTTTAGATCTTTCTTCTTGGCTTGGAGAACACTGTTTTTCTCAGTATTTCTGCATATTATCTTACCTCTTCACGTCTCTCTGTATACAGATTTTCCCTTTTTATGGTGAAGGGCCTGCCATAATGTCATTTTAACTTGATTAACTATAAAAACACTATCTCCAACTACAGTCACAATATGAGGAATTAAGGTCAGAACTTTATCATATGAAGAGCTTTGGCAAGGAGTATGGGGCAAGTTGGAAGATGGGAGATTTCTAGATGGAACTCTACAGGTATGTACGACAACTGCACCCGACTCTCCATCATCACCCCCCACCCTGGAGACAGCCATAAGGAAGCTGAGGTAACTTCCATTGACAATTTACCTCTACCTCAGAGTTACCTCTTATCATCAACCAAGTTTTCCTTTGTCTAGTTTGACTATAGCCCATCCAGAAGGAATAAAGTGTATTTGGACCCTAACACTTGACATGATTCCATCCAATTTATCTAATTTATTTTATCAACATATTATTCAGCCACAGCATGAGGTCAGTGCTGTCCTAGCTATATGACAAAATGATGGCTATGCAAACAAAAGGTCCTTCTATTGTACTGTAGTGGAACCATAACATTTCACCAGCAATATGGCAGACATAGATAAAAATCCATTCCTGGAGAATGCAATGTATGTATAGCTTTATGAAAGTTTTTGCTTTTTATGGTTCTACTCCTAACTTATTGGAGGACAGTCTGTTCTCTAATTCATAATCGATTTACAAATTTCTGATGCATTTCTAGTATCCAGAGTTTGAAATGTGTGTCTGCTTTCTGATTTTATAGGGGGGAAATATCACTAATCATCACACATCGTATAAAATAATGACTGCCCTGTAATAGCAGGTAATAATATATAATGACAAGTAATATTCAGTGTTATGGTTTTCTCCATGATTTCTAAGGTCATGGTTGGAAAAGTCAAAAGGAAGTTTGAGTGTAATTCACTTCCTCTCTCTTCCAATAACATTAGACACACTTTGAACACAAATTTGGCAAGGTCTACAAATTAGACCAAATTTTGCCTCTAGTTCAAAATAAGTTAATGCAAGTCTTAAATGGCAGGAAGTGAGTGGGGTGAGAGAGTCCTTGAAATCAGTTGAGCTGAAGAATCACTTCATCGTGGCAGTGATGACTTTGATGTATGCATGGCTACCCAGGCAAGAGGTTCAGAAGCCCTGTTCACTAGCCTCAAAGACATCTGTGATGCTATGGCCAAAAAAGACTTACAAAATACCAGACATCCTTAAATGGCATATTCAGTAGAAAAGAAAATGTAATTGTTGCCTTATGTTGAAGTAGCTGTGGTCACCATATCTTAATACAGATAAAACAGAGCAAGCAAAGTCCCAAATGTCAAAATTCAATGATTGTGTGATTATAGTAGTTTTCTAGTTAGAATCCCATTCCTGATTGTTATCTTTTTCCTGGTATAATTCAAGACGGTGCTGCTACATAATCACCCAACTCTAAATATATTTCTACATAGCTGGGCTCAGCCAAACCTAGTTATATTCTCATTTGCTGGGTTTTCTGCATCTATCTTGGCACCCCAGAAACCGACTCTAGTGAATTTCGTTTAAGCATGGCAATATTCCTCTCAATCACAGTTTACTTTTCAAACTTTGTTTCTTGCCAGGCACCAGTGGTTCATGCCTATAATCCTAGCTATTCAGAAGGCTGAGATCTGGCAATCACAGTTCAAAGCCAGCCTGAGGGCTGGGAAGGTGGCTCAGTGGTAGAGCGCTTGCCTTGCATGCCTGAGGCCCTGGGTTCGATTCCT